>NW_005355584.1:6725201-6743681 GCF_000412655.1 Myotis brandtii
GGGGGGGGGGGTATAATGGAGCAAAAAACAGGATCAGAGTCATCAGAAGGGTGACATGCAGTGAGAGGTAAACAGTAGCATTTGAAATGGTGACCAGAAGGTCTGTGGTGCTCTTGGAAAAGGAGGTTATAGGAAAATGGTGATGTTGGAGGTGGGTTGGGAGGATGAGGCAGTGAAAGCAGCGGGTATAAGCCACTCTCAGAAAGTGGGAAGGAACGTGAAAAGTGGTTGTAGCTTCAGGGTGAAACAGGGTTAAGGGAGGATTCTAAATGATTTTTATTAATAATTAAAAATAAAGAATTGTGAGCCTGCAGGCTGTAGTAACCTTCTCTCCCATGGTCCTCCTGGAGAACCTGGGAAGCTCTGGGTCCTGAGGTCAGCACATCACAGGAAGCTTGTTATGCCCTGTGATAATCATGATTTACAAGCTGGGATTTTATAGAAAAACAGCATAATTAAAGATGTCACTGTTATTACACTGCATTTTTTTTATATAGGAGCAGGTGGAGGCTGGGACCCGGGGGCAAATAAATACCTCTTTGTTGTTTTAAATGAAGCAGGGTTGGTTTTTTAAAATTATTATTATGACTTAGGGCATTTCATTAAAATTGATCAGCCAGGTTTAATGCGGGATTGACTGCTGTGAATTTGTAAATTTACCTTAAAGAAAAACCAATTTGTGTCAAAAAAATCTACAAACAAATCACTCAAGTGACTATTAGAACGTGAATTTCTGTCCTGTGCGCATTCTTTGGTGGGAGAATACGAACACACCATGTGTCTCTGACTAGAGATATGTCAGGAGCCACAGAAAGGTATGGGGACAAGTGGATGACTCAGTTGGCTGTGATTTTTGTTCTTTTTCAATGAAAGATGTCACCCATGTTCGTGTGCTCACCAGCACGTATTCAGAGAGGCCCTGATATGTGGATATCCCTGGCTGAGAGGTGTGTAATTTGAAGATAAACAGCATCCATGTACTTGTTCACTCTTCACGTCCATACCAGAGGGTAAGATCATACTGAAGAGGAAAACACGGAGGCCATACTGTGACAGCAGCTCTGTTTCCCTTGATCGTGGTGAGAAACAGGTTCCTACAAATACTGCTAACAACACTGCAAGTTTAGACAATAAATAGAGAGGACCGATGCACTCTTCGAAATTTGCATTTTAGCTTTAATCTTAAAGCCTATATAGTTTTAATTTTTTAGCTTAGATCCTTTTCTCTTTCTTGAAACCTACAGAACTCCCACGGAGGGAGACTCATAATATAAAGGGTGAACCTGATTTTTAAAAAAGGGAATGTATCTTGTACAAAAATATTAGCGTGATCTTTGCATTTAAAAGCATCTGTAATTCATAATATATGAAGTTATCACATATTCTTATGTATCCCAACACATACATTTAAGACCTGAGTTATATATAAACGGCTTCTTAAAATCTATTACAACTTTCATATTTTGTAAACTGATGACATAGATTTTTCAGTTGATAATTATTTCTATGCTATTCTAAATAATTCTGTCCTATTGTAGGTTTACATTTCTAAAAATTCTTAACCCATTTCTTTTTGGTATTTATGAAGAAAATTGCAAACCTTGAGGATTTCTGATGATCTAGAATAAGTTCTAAGAATGAATCTCTTTCCATGAACAAAAATGAAAATTTTGGAGCGTAAGTAAAACCTTTATGAAGACTGAAAAAGGCTAATATAAATGCCCCATAAGGATGGAGACTTTTTCTTGCTTACAAAATTTTTCCAATAGTGTTTAAGTATTTATTAAGACATTCAAGAAATAGTGTCTCTCTTTATGTGTAATATTCTATATCATTTTACACGCATTGATTTTATTTTATTTTTTAATATATGTTATTAATTTTTTACAAAGAGGAAGGGAGGAGGGATAGAGAGTTAGAAACATCAATGAGAGAGAAACATTGATCAGCTGCCTCCTGCACACACCCTACTGGGGATGTGCCCGCAACCAAGGTACATGCCCTTGACCGGAATCGAACCTGGGGCCCTTCAGTCCGCAGGCTGACAATCTATCCACTGAGCCAAACCGGTTAGGGCTACATGCATTGATTTTAATACTGTTAAACTGATCTGAATTTGATTTTAAATTATGTATGAATACATATTTTGTTATATATGTATGTTATGTATAATAAGTATTCTTTACATGTAATCTATGTCTAGTATATAAGATATACAATATAACTTAATACATTAATATATGTAAATTATATTATTAAATTATATATAAATATATAAAATATATTTTATATAAATGATTAAGCAGGTTTAAGACACACTTTTGAGTTTTATGGCCATTTTGATCCAAAATTATCTAATTTCTAAGACATAGTCTCTCACTGATTTACTATACATACAGATGTAGCCAAGTGGTAGACCTGGTCCAATTGCCTTGAGCCCATTGATTTTGAACTGATGATTTGCTTAAATTTGAGGTTCTTTTTCATTCTCTGAATTTGAGTTGTCCCTATATAGATATAGACACGTTCTTCCTATATATGACACCAAAATAACTGATTTATAAATATGGCCTACCTAATTCAGGTCTGTCTTAACAGCAGTGCATGAGATAAAACATCTAGGAAGTTGAGATTTCTCTATTAGTTGTCTGGTTAAAATATCTGGTTAAACAAATAGAACCCAGTTGACCTCAGTATGTAATGATATAAAGAGTATAGACTTTTATTTCTTCTACACACAACCATTTCAAGGTGGGAAATCCAGGTCAACTGGTCCACTCCTCTCTTAAAGGTCATTCAGAGACCCAGGTTCCTTCCCATTTTTGCTCTGTCATCCCCAATACCATTGTCATTTTCCGCATGGCTAAAGCTCCGTCACTCCTGGATTCACACAAGTTGGAAGAGGGAAGAGAAAAGACAGCTCTGGAGGCTTAATTCCAAAGTTCAAGGATGCTGTACATCACGTGTGTTCACTTTTTGTTAGTGAGAACACAGGTACATTACCACAGCCAACTGTATGAAAGTTGAAAAGTCTAGTCTAGCTGAACAATTGCATATTATGAGGCCCAGATTTTACTGCCATTGATGAGGGGAGGATGGACTTTGGAGGAGACCTACCAACCTTTTCCTCAATGACCATCTTCTGCAGGAGTATTCTTTTAGAAATGGGAGGAAACAACCAACTTCATTTTAGAGATAATTAATAGAATAAATTTCTTCAGTTCAGCATCAAACAGACCATCCAACCTCAGAGGGAAGGCAGGGGAGGTGGGGTTGAGAGATCAACCAAAGGACTTGTATGCATGCATATAAGCATAACCCATGGACACAGACAGTAGGGGGTGAGGGGATGTGCTGAGGGGAAGGAATGGGCTGGGAGAGGTCAATGGTGGAAACAGGAGACATATGTAATACTTTCAACAATAAAGAATTATAAAAAAAGAATGTTATAAAGTACTAAATCTTTCATAATATTTAGGGGTTTGGAGTAGTTTATTTTATTTTATTTTCAAATATGTTTTTATTTATTTGAGAGAGAGAGAGAGAGAGAGAGAGAGAGAGAGAAAGAGAGAGAAGAAGAAACATTGATATGAGAACAACCAGGGAGAGGTCAATGGGGGGAAAATGAGACATATGTAATACTTTAAACAATAAAGAATTAAATAAAAAAATTCTTCATCTCCTAAAAAAATATGTCCTCACTGTCCTCTGCAGAAGCCTTCCTCTTCTATATGATGTTATGTAAAATGTTGGTGCTTTATCTTAAGAGCTCATCCAGTGGAGTTGGAGCAGAATTGTTTACTATTTGAAAATGGCATTGTAACCAAAACAGGGGAGAGGCACATTTAGCCTGGAGGAAAAGAAGACCAAGGTGAAGCCATGTTACCATCTTAGTTTTGTGAAAATCTATCATATATTATTAGAAGGGAAAGCAAGTTAGAAAAGAAGGTTGCAATGATTGGGAAATTGACCAGATACTTCTAAGATCTCTTCACGAATTATGTTTCTATGAAAAATAATAATTAATTAAACATGTCTTTAATCAACATTTATTGAGCTTCTATTATTAGCCAACTTGCAGGTTTCTAGGCATACTATGATAAGGCATAACCTTTATCCCCTAATTGAAATCACATCATGTCTTGTAGTATATATTTTCAAGTACATTTTTTATTTGCTTCAATAGTTGAGTAGCCTTAATCTGAGAGCATTTCAGATTCTGCCCTTTTATATTAGCTTAGTTGACTGTTGGTGTTCAGTTATTTCATTGATAGATTGCCTCAGGATAGTTTAAGATAGAAACTATGTGGCTTTTTTCTTTTGCAAAAGTCTGTCTATGCTTTAAAAATTTCCTTTGAAAATAGGCACAAAATTATATTTTAAATGTCTAATTAGATAATGCAATCTAGAATTAAGTGGAAAAAACAGATTTCAAAAAGAGTTGGGTAATTTATCTGATCCCGTTTTATCTTAAATTTGATCTGTAGAGCTCAAGGGATTTTAAAATGCTTTTTAAAAACATGGTATGGACAGTGACTTTTATGTCAAATACACTTTTTAAATTCTTATTAAGAATTCTTCACCTGCTTTGTATCAGTGCTTGTCTTTGCAAGCAATCATTACTATTCACCAAAACAAAGGGAAAAATAGTAGTACTTCTGAGGCAGTAAGTATCCTAATTTTAGTTATATAATCACTTATAGAGGCTACAAAAGACATGGTGAGAGAAACTTTGTGTGAGAAGTTTAAAGTTCCTAATTAATCAGTCTAAGCAAGAGAGTCATTAATCCTAGTATGTCTTTCTTCCTTTTCACATACTTTGAGTAAGAAATGGGCATACTAGAAAAATAAATAAAACATGTAGAAAAATTCTCTCTTAAAGACATTCTATTCCACATACGTTTTTAAAATTATTCTTTTGTATTATTTTATATTAAAACGCAATAGTAATTTTTAAAGATACTTTAGAAATATGCAGGCATTTATTTATGAAGTTTTTCTGAAAAGGCTCTTTAGAACAAGGGCCTGGGGTGTATTTATTCAGCATTTTAGTGGAATCATCCAAACTTAACAAAAGTGCTAATTCATCAGTCTTAGAACTAGATGTGGTTTTCCTATCTGCCCATGAAATCAGGAAAGTCATCCAGCTCATCACTAAATCCCCGTTTACTGTTACCTCCTAAGGACAGAGGCATCTGTCTGTTTCATTCACCACTGGGTCCCTGAGGTCAGCCACGGTGACTGGCGCATAATAACCTCTCAATAAATGTTTTCTGAGTGTGCATATGAATTAAGCATTTTGAAGAGATGGCGAGCCTCATTAGAAGAGACATCGCCACGATGGATGTTCACGGAAGGACTCTGTGAGCCCAGGGCCATCTGCAGAAGAGCAGGACTCACGCCTGGCAGGAGCAGGGTGAACTTTCTTTCAAAGCAGATGTGGTCTTTGGCAATATTGTGAGGTGACTTATAGAGGTATCCTTTGCCTTTTTGAAAAGTAAGTTATAATTTACATACAATGAAAGGTACACATTTTATGTATTCAATGCGCTAAATTTTGATGATTGCATGCATTTGTGTAACTACCAAAAACAAAACAAAACAAAAACAAAAACAAGGTACAGAATATTTCCATTACCTGAGAAAATTCCTTTGTGTTCCTTTCCAAGAATTTCCCATGCCCACCCAACAAGCCCGGGCAATCACTTTCCTGAGCTCTGTGCCCACAGCCCAGTGCTTGTCTTGTTCTTCAGCTAGTGAAAACAAACCACTTTGTGATAGTTCCTTTCACTCAGAATAATATTATTGAGATTCATCCATGTTTTTGCATGTATTGAGAGAGAGAGAGAGAGAGAGAGAGATGAGAGAGAGATACATCTACCCGTTGACTCCCTTATATACCCTGACCAGGGATCAAACCTGCAACCTAGGTAAGGACCCTGACTGGGAATTGAACCCAGGACCTTCTGGTGCATGGGATGATGCACCAACCAACTGAACCACACCAGGCAGGACATGGTTCCTTTTTATCAGTTAGTGGAATTCCATTGTATAAATATACCACAGTTTATGAATCTATTCTTTTCCTGATTGACATTTTGGTTGTGTCCAATTTGGGTCCATTTTCATTTAATTTGGGTAAATATTTAGGAATGGAATTGCTAAGGAGCAGATGTAAATTTATCTTTACATGAAACTGCTAAACAAAGTGATTGCCCCATTTCACTGTCTCTCCAGCAGTGTATAAAGCAGTGCTCCCCACCCTCACCGATGTTTGGTATTACCAGTCCTCTTATTATAACCATTCTTGTGGGTGTGAAATGGTACTTTACTGTGGTATTAATTTTTATATCTCTGAAAACTAATGATGCAATATTTTAATGCATTAACTATTCATGTATCTTTCATTGTTAAGTATCTGTACAGAAGTCTTTCTAAGTCAGAATGACATCTATTGCTTCCATCAGCTTTCCCAAGCACATGATTTTGATATAGAAGAACCTCTGATTAGTCTAACAGTTTACTCACAATATAAAAGAGACCACTTATTTTTCAGTGCCATGCTAATTTTCATGAGGTTTTTGTTATTAATAAATAATCATCTAATTATTTAACAAAGTCTAAAAAGCAGATAAAACAGAGCACTTGTGCCAAAAGAGAGCCACAAATTTGTATAACCTTCCAGATTTTATAATTATAGACATAAGAAGGCTTCTTATTATGACAAATCTGTCTATAAAAACTACATAATACTGCTGCACTGATTGACAAAGATTTGGTTAAATGAGATATTTCACTACTATGTATGTAGAAAGAATGTATATTTACTAATGTCATTTCCCATGAACCAAAATATATAAGATCCTTGAATGTGTCATGTTGCCTTTTGTGAGATAAGCTAAGCTTTTGTTAGTCATTTTGTTTTATTTAGGTCCAATTTTTAGAATCTAGCTAATTTGATAGTTTGATGAGGTCACAGGTTATTATTTGACCAAAACAAGAAATAAGAGTTCCACTAAAGAACTGGGTTTTAATGAGTTCATTTCTCCCTTATCATCCTCTTCCCTAGTTCCATATGACTTTCTTTTGCATTGACAAAAGATACTAGCACCTGGAAATGTCATGAGCTACATTGGACTATTTTATAATTGAAGAGTAATTTCAGTAAAACCATCCAAGGATGTATTTCTTGATGGTGATGATGATGATGATGATGGTGATGGTGATGGTGATGGTGATGATGATGGTTATGATGGTGATGATGATGGCAATGTTGGTTATGATAGTGATGATGGTTATGATGGTGATGTTGATGATGATGGTGATGATGGTTATGATGATAATGGTGATGGTGATGACGGTGATGGTAATGATATTGATGAATTAATTACCCTTCTGGAGCATGTACCATGTGCCAGGCACTGTTGTACATACTTCATATGCATTGGTTCATTTAATCCTCATGACAACACTATGAGGTTTTAAGAATGAAAGGTAACAATTTACATGGAACTGGGTACATATGCTGAGAATTTCCATCTATCAGAGCAACCTTCTAAACCATGGATGCACAATGACTTGCCAGGGGAACTTTGAAAATATGTAGGAGCCTGAGCCCCACCCCTGAGGTTCTGATGGAATTGGCCTGCGGGGGGAAGGGGGTAATCCAGGCATTGCTATTTACTTTTAAATAGCCCCTGATTTGATCTGTCTATGCTGCCATGATTGAGGACTGTAGCTCTGGGGTTTGACTTTCACTTAGCAATTGTGCATCTCAGGGAATCACCTAATCTCCCTGAGCATCATCTGGAAAATATAAACTACAATTGTCCTTCATAATTCACAAGTCAACTGTGATAACTGGCAATGATAAAACAATAAGTTATTGTTTGCTAATGAACGTAAAAAGCTGAATGGTAATCAGATTAAGTATTGTCATTGCCCTAGCCGGTGTGGCTCAGTTGGTTGAGCATTGCCCCGTCCACCAAAAGGTTGCCGGTTTGATTCCTTGTCAGGGCACATGCCCGGGTTTCTGGCTCACTCCCTGGGAGGCGTGCAGGAGGCAGGCAATCAATGATTCACTCTCACCTGGGTGTTTCTCTATCTCTCCCCCCTCTCCCTTCCTCTGTCTCTAAAAACAATAACAAAATATTTAATAAACAAACAAACAAACAAACAAATAAATAAATATTGTCATTTAACAACACCAGGTAACATAAGTAAGAGATGTTAAAATACCCAGCTCTCTAGTGTGACATTATGTTTTCTATAAACCCACCCCTGTGAGAGGCATGAAAAATAATCTCTGCAGGTACATTTTTTCTACACAGTGGAATTCACTGAAACTGTCTCAGAGGCCAGGACATTGTATTTTAACACATCTTCTAAGAATGGAACACATCATTAGCTTCTTGGATCTCAGAGATTCACAGTGCAAAACTTTTCCTTTCTTTGTCCAACTCAAGCAATCTATCTCGTTCTGGGAAAGGGCCCAGAAAACATAACTTTAAATGCAGAAGAATATCTATACATAAGATAACAGAAAAGCTGCCAACAAATATATTTCCAAAACAGAGCTCCAGCTAAATGCCTGATATTATGGTACAAAACAGCAATAATAAGATTTATAATCAGAATAGGGGGAAATCACAGAAAAAAATAAGAGAACTGATTATTTGCATGAGGCACTTATTAAGTTTCAGTGACATTTGATCAAAGTATACATAGATGGACAGCCTATTAGGAGCCTGATTGTTTTGAATGATGAGTATTTGGGTCATGGTGGCTGTTCCCTGGTCCTGCAGAACTCCAGCATTTGGATCAGCCATGAGCCTCAAGGGACATCAGGAGGCAAAGAAAACTCAGGATTGAACTTCGAATTGATGGCATGGCTTATGCCTTTTACATTCTTTCAGAATTCCAAAGGGTCCATGCAAATGAGAGATATTTATTTATAAGAAATGTTTATTTTATTATTATACACTAAAGTTCCGGAGCATGAAATTTGTGCGGGGGGGGGGGGGGGGGGCCCCGACTTCCAGTTTAGACCCAATCCACAAGGATCCCTGTGGAATTGGGCCTAAACTGGCAGTCAGACATCCCTCTCCCAATCCAGGACCACTGGCTCCTAACCGCTCGCCTGCCTGCCTGATCACCCCTTACTGCTCACCTGCCTGCCTGATCACCCCTAACTACTTTGCCTGACTGGTTGATCGCCCCTAACCACTCTGCCTGCCTGCCTGATCTCCCCTAACTGCTCGCCTGCCTGACTGATTATTGGTCCTAACCGCCTCTGCCTCAGCCCCAGCTTCGTTGGGAAGGACGTCCGGAATGACATCTGGAAGGTCGTTCGACTGTCCAGTCTAATTAGCATATTATGCTTTTATTATTATAGATAATAGATACAACACATAAGTATATCTTACTCTATATTGTTATAATTGTATTTTTTAATTATTTAAAAGTAGAAATTTTTAAATACTACTTATTTTTAAAACCCACCATTTCAGTAGTTGCCTATTACTATTTCAGTTTGGCAGGTAAGACAATGTCAGAACTTGCAAGCCTAAAAACAGAGACACGTTCTTAGATAGCCTTGGGAGAAGGAGAAGGGTGCCACGGCGGCAATGTAAGTGCTATTCCCTGGGGTAAGTTGCTTCCTGCCTTCTAAATTCAGACACAAATCCATTCATGATGCAGAATACAAGTAAAACATTTTTTTTTTCATTTAAATGTGTTTATAAATTGCATGAAATGATTCAAGCTTGTAACATTCCTTTGGCAAACATTGGCAGTTACGGATTTTTGTCACATAAATCAGTTGCAGCCTGAGCCAAAGACTCACTCTGTCTCTCTCACGTCTTTGACAGGAGCGTACACAAGAGCTAAACAATGCCAAGACTAATATTGTTTTAAGTAGATATATGCTCCATTTTAAAAGGAAAGGAATAAATGTCAGATTGGGCCTGTTGGATCACAGATACGTTAGGCTGCTCTCAGGAAACAGAATGGAGGGCTGTTTTTCCAATCCATTTACACAGCCTGATTGATAACTATTGACTTTCTAATTAGCCTTTCAGATAGATTAAAACAAAAAACAAAAAAACACGGGCCCCCACCTTCCCAGGCAGCCTTGTGCTCACTAGTGTCTCCCAAGGCCTGTCACACATGAGCACAGCTGTGGCTCTTCCATGTGGTCTCCTGTCCAGGACTCCTGCCTCTTCTGTCCCTCTGACAGCATCACACTCTGTGTGTCCCTCCACCTGGTCCTGGACTGGGGACCCCCTCTCCCCTCGGATCTTCCTGTCGACACAGTCTGTGCGCCATCACAGTGATTTCCTGTACTTTCCAGGGCTGCACAGCAAAGTGCCCCAAGCAGGGTGGTTTCAAATGATTAAAGCAGGTGGCCCCACTGTTCTGGAGACAGAAGTCTGAAATCAAGTGGTCAGTGGGGCCATGACTCCTCTGCAGCTCCCAGGGGAGGGTCCCTCTTCCTTTGCAGCTTCTGGTGTCACCAGTAGCACTTGGTAATCCCTGGCTTCAGCAGCGTCATTGCAATCTCTCCCGTCATGCCCACATGGAATTCTCTCTGTGTGTCTTTGCTTTCATGTGGTCAACTTCTTAGAAGGACACCGGGAATATCTATTAGGGGCCACCCTGTTCCTGTGTCACCTGTTTTTAACTGATTGCATCTGCAACAACCCTATTTCCAAATAAGGTCACACTCTGAGGTCCTGGGGGCTAGAACTTCAAGGGAAATTCAATCCACAACACCCACCATCTTTGTACTGCAGGCTCCCAATGCTATCCCTCCATCCTGGACCTCCCTCACCCCTGCTTTGTAGACAGACTCCTTGGTTCTGTCTTTTCTGGTGGACATTTAAAACTTGACAAATGGACCACGGATAGTTCAAAATCCGTGTGTCTATGGATTGCATTATTTCCCGGAGTCTACGTGCCCCTCCTTCTGTCTCTGTTCCAGTCGGTTGGTGTATCCCCCACTCCAAAGTGATGGAAGCCTGGCTCGTTCACGGCTGGCAGTCATCTGTGGCCCTGCGTCTGCTTCGCCTGCTGTCACTGCCTCTGAAGTCCCTTCCTGGAGGGAGCACTTATTTCCTGAGCCACTTGGAGGGCTGCCGCTGACAGCCAGCTCCAGAAAGCGCCATCAGCTGAAAAGAAGCCACTTGTCCAAAGCTGAGGCTGCACCAGTGACTGGTGGTAGCCAAAGAGCGAAGGTGCAGCCTCCCTGCCCCAACTTGGGACAACTTCTAGGAGCCACCCCAGCCTCAGTATTGCCCACAGGTTGACTGAGCCTTTGTGGGAGTGCATGACAGCCAGGTTCCCGCTCCTCAATCTTCTTTCTTCTCTTCCTCCTCAGACCCGGGCCCTGGCACACCTATATGCCAGCCCTGCCACTAGTCTCCATTTCAGAGGCTTCCAGAAGGTTTCTGAGCCTCAGCTGGGGAAGGATGGGGCCATCTAGGGAGGAGGGTGCCCTGCACAACAGGAGGGCAGGGCCAGACCAAGTGTGCCCCTAGGGAATGAGAGTACAGAAAATGAGTGACTAAAGCAGCAAATTAAATGGTGTTTTTTTTGTTTAACTGCCTTCTATGTAAAAAGTATGCAGTATAGACTCCCTGAGAGTCTAAGTTATTGTGGGACTTCGTAGTAACCGTAAATCTGGCCTCATCTATCCTAGACCTGGGATCCTAAGAATGCCCCTGCATTCGACCTAGTAGGGTGCAGAGCAAATGGCATCATTGCACTGAAATTTGACACACAAGCTTCACTCTGGCTGCCACTCAACTGGATCAGGTAAAGGGAAGCAGGTGTGGTTCTCCTGCAGCTGCTGCTTTTCCCTTTGCTGATCAAAGGAAAACATGGAGCAATTAAAAAAAAAACACTAAAATATTGCAAGCACTTAGTCCTGTATGTGAAGGAGGCTTTTTAATTTTATTTTATTACTTTTTATTTCAAACATAACATAAGCCCCAAATTAATTACAGCAATTATTTGAAAATGCACAATTTCAATCATTTCTGTGGTTGTATAGTTAATGAGTCCATATTGTCCACATGTTCTTTCCCTCTTGTAAATTGTGAGGGTAAGAGATAGAAGACACTCAGATAGAATGGGCAACTGCTCAGTCTTCTCACTGTTAAGCCTGCTTGTGGGAGGGTTCTCTACTTGCACTAACACAGAGCATTGGGCAACAATGAAAGCCAACTGTTGCAATAGGGAAGCGTTAGTCTCTCCAAATGCCTGACCACAGAAAGTGAGATTTCAGTAAAAATCAAAAGATTCATTGCAGGATGAGAGACAGTGTGGTGAAATGGGGCAAAACAGTTCACACAAGTAGAGCATCCTTTCTTTTTGAGTGCATATCACTCTAAAATGAGGAAGCCTCTTCCACATCTTTGCTTTTGTAATTTTCTCCATGCTTTTGAGATTTACTTGACTATAGTTTCTTCTCTTATTCTGTGAATAATGTTTGAGATGTTTACAGGATTCATTTTACTGGGAATAGACCTTAACAAGCTAAAGAACGGCTTCATATGTGGCAGCCTAAGGGTAACATCAGAACAAGATTCCAAATGTCATTAGAGGCAGTTCAGCCCTGGAGGAACATAGTCCACAACACCTGATGGTCTTCTAGATGCTCCCATTCTCAGCTCTTTATAGCAGATCCAGCCTAGACGTTGGATTCTGTAGGACCTCAGCCCCACAGACAGTCAGGTGGGTGTGGGTTCCTCTGGAGCAGAAAGGAGCTGAGCAGAGGAGCTCAGTAGATGGGAAGCATTTCAGGGAGACGCAGAAGTTCTGACCAAAGCAGAAAAAGGAGGTTTGGAGGGTGAGGAAGAGCATCTCCAGAATGAGGAGTGGTGTTGACATGGGTGGAAGGGAACTGTAGAAAACCAGCACTTCAGGGTGGGCAGTGTATTAGGGTAATGGGGATGGAGGCATGTAGCCCATAAGAACTTTATATAAAGTCAGCAAAACCAAAACTGAGAGGCTTGGCCCCACAATTACTGCCATTTTTACTGAAAAAGCATTAACTGGAGGTTAATTTCTCAGAGTAGGTTCTTTTTCACCAAGGCTTGAAACATCATTGATGACGAGGAGGTAGCAGTCATAAATTGGGCAAAATATTTCTTTCACATCTGATAACTTTCCTGAGAACTATATCATTTAGGACCCCAAAGGGGACCTAAAGGTGACTCACCCACACCCTAATTTTATAGTTGAAGGTTTCATGCTTATGTGGGGTAAACAATGCAGGAATACACCTTCACCAAGTGCCCTAACAGGCCCTGTGTTCAAATGCAAAGTCTTGCTTCCTGGACCTTGGACTGGGCTTATAACTCTTGCAATAAATCATGATGGGAAAATGTGGCCCACCCTGTCTTATTATGATAAATTTTAGAAATAGACCTACTTGTCCATTTTAAGGCATTTTTTTAGCTTCTTGCACAAATATATGAGATTAGCAGAAGAAAGAGAACTCAGAATTTGTGTTTATGTTGAAAAAGATTTCTAGACTTAAGTGAAATAAAAGTGAATATCATTTGTTCACATTAACTTATATAGCCACTTAAGTGAAAACTTTTAGCCCCATTTAGAAATATATTAGTTATATGTCAGGCACCTCTTGACCCAGAATGTACAATAGATTGCTTCAAACACACATATCCATAGGCCTTAATCCAGTTGAATCTTAATAGCAAAAATAAGATTATTTTACTAATATCACTCTTCCGAAAAAAGTTTGTCTGAAAGAATGTCTATTGCCAGAGAAAATGAAAAGATTAAAATAAAAAAGGGATAGCATGGATACGTCTAACATTGTTTAGGCATTCCATCATTCAGTTGTCACATAGCCAGCTAGGAAAGCTTTTTAACTCAAGACATACAATGCATTCTGTGATTGCCAACACCATCTTTGGCAACTGTTTTTTTTTTTAATCTGAGCATTTCATCTCATTAATTATTGGTGTCTTTGATGACAAAGACCATCCCAAAGCGAGTTGCTTCCTCTAACTCTTTAACTTTAATTTCCAAATATACAAATCAATAGTTAGGGTGAGTCTTTCAATACCAAATCTGAGTAACAACCTAAAAACATTTGAAGGTATGTTCTACCAGTAACCAGAAATGGACTTAGGGATCAATGAATACATTTCCACTGACAGATCTACATATCGATTATCTTCTGTGTTTATAAATCCTTTGCTCTACACTTTATCTCCTTCTAATTATGTCAAAAAACCTACCTCCAAGAAGTGATTTTAAAATATTGCAATTTTATATTGCTTTGACGTCCTTTGTGCTTGTATGTTAGCAATAGACCATTTTCTTTTCTGAGCTGACAGTCATATTCTGTATTGTCTTTTGACAAGATCTGAAGTGCCATTGGCAGCAGTCCATCTTTGAGTCTAAGACACTGTAAAACCTTCATCAATTAGTGTTTTATACAAATATTGACAATGGTTTATGCCGTACTGATTCATAAAGGACTAGGACTAACAGTATCAAGCCTTTTTCATGATTTGCATTCACAATCGCTTAGCAAATAACATTTGTTGGAAAAGAAAGTCTAAAAGCTAAATGCAAAAGCAATGAATTCTCAGAAAACAATGGATTAAATATTAAAACGAATACAATTATGAGGCAGATTAATACCATCTTAATGATCCTAGTCTAAATAGAAGAAAGAAAGGAAAAGGTATACTGGACAGTAAGAGGAAGTCTGTGTATGTTGAGAAGTCAGGTGTTGACTGACCTGGTTATTAGGCTTGCATCCAATTTTCAGAGGAAGCTCAAGTATTATATTGGTTGTCTGGGGGGGCGGTCACATAATTAATTAGATAAACAAACCCTATAGTAGTGTACTCTACATTTTATTTGTAGCTACAAAGGGAATTTATGAGTAAACATCTTTAAATGTAAACACACTAACACAAGTCAAAAAAGAAGAGATAGATTCTCAAGCTTCCTTTTCATTCTACATAAACTTCAGCTGCTCAAGTTTGTTTTTTTCTTCTATCTCTCACTTCACTTAACAAGATGAGACATTACATCTTAAAGGCTAGTATTTTTTTTAAAGTGAACCTAAAAGAACTGCTAAGTACTTAGGGGCTGGTAAGGTCAGAAACTTACGGCTAATTCAAGGTATTATATATATATATTTAATATATTTTTATTGATTTCAGAGAGGAAGGGAGAGGGAGAGATAGAAACATCAATGATGAGAGAAAATCATTGATAGGCTGGCTCCCACATACCTCACACTGGGGATTGAGCCCGCAACCTGTGTATGTGCCCTGATCAGGAATCGAACCTTGACCTTCTAGTTCATAGGTTGACGCTCAACCACTGAGCCATGCCAGCTGTGAAAGATCTTATATTTTTTATCATGTTTATTCCTTGACAAATAAGATGATGGAGGGGCTTTTTAAAAAGGTAAAACCATTTACGTTCTTTCGAATCCAGGAAGGAAATAATTAAAACAATGACAAGAATAACATCAATAAAATTACACAAAGTGTGTACAATCCTAGTGTCTCCAGTACAATCTAAGCAGTTATAAATCACACCCAGATAAAGAATCACTCGTGAATAACAGACAAACCTTTAGCTTCCAGATGCAAGTGACCGAGTGGGCATGATCAAGGTAAGAATGAGAGATGATGTCGTTATTGTCCACAGTGTGACTCATGATTAAGCAAAAGCAAAGTGAGGAAAGTTTTATTCTTGCTCAGGTATTGGTAGTTTGTGAATTAAAGCTGTTGATTTTGGTTTGAAGCATGTGTGGATATCTGGGAGTGCTTTATGAAACTTTAATTCACTTGCTGACAAGATGTTCTGACAGCTGTTTCCTCAGGTGGACTCTGTTTCTGGGTATTTGCATAAGATGTGAATCCACCCCATTTTGACAGGCATTCAGCATTTTGTTTTAATGCTAATTTGCTACTTGACCTTTTGTGCTTCATAAACTAAGACTACTTGGTGCTCACAAACATTTGGGAATAACATGTTTTAGAGGAAGATCATAATCCATCCTAAGATTGTCTCCTAGCCTAATAAAAACAATTGCTGTGGAATCTATGGAAGGCCATAGAAATTTCAGTTACTCAAAATCTGAAGTTGCACAAAAAGGATGTCCATTAAAAAGAAAGAGAAAGGCATTTAAAAAATTGATTGATAATTTTTTTTCAAAATACTTTAATTTAGATATGAATCTGGAAGAAAAAAAAATAATCATACATAGAAAACAGTGATGGTATGATAATCAGAGGCAACAATGAGATAAAATCCTAAATATTGAAAATTTACACAATTGAATGATAAAATGAATTGGGTATTCATATGCAATCATATTAACTGGGGACTTAGTGAAAATTTCAATCCTCCATTTTTCTCATACCAATAAATTCAGGGTTTACACTTAGTACATCAGGCTAAAAATTGAACTTTCAAGTGAGAAAAGCACTCGACCTCAGTCTGCTTAACTACAAAATCAATGTACTGAATTTTAACATTAGAATTTGGCCAGATGTTCTCTGGAGTGCACTAAATTAAGACCAATCTGGGTTGTAATAAGTAAGAGTAAGAAAAATCTGTGGTCAATATGGACTAGGACTGGAAGAACTATCCAGAACTGGAAAAGTGGACTTTTCCCCCAAGGAGATGCTGGCAACCCAAGGCACATGTCTAAGAGCCAGAGTCACATCCTGAAAAATCCATACTCACTCTCAGAACCCAGATAAACTGTTGAAGTCACACATCCACTAAATGATGGAGTGAGGATTCTAAACCAAACTGCCCGAATCCACGGTCTTACCTGGTCCTAGCCCACTTGCTAAGGTCATAGTTCAGATATGGCCCCATAACCATATGCTCTCAAGGCAGAGGTGATAGATTAACAGCTGGGTGAGAAATACCCTATCAAGAGTTCATCCATCTTTACTGTATTTAGAATCTTTAGAATCCTGCTCATTATTCTAATATTTAAGAGAAAATGGCCATTTTGCCTGAAGTATTTAAGTAATTTCTTCAGTCCTCTTCTTTGCTTGGATACCTAAAATATGATGCCATCCACATGCCAACAACAGATGCTATGGAGCTGTGGATTCAGAAGTCCTGGTCCCAGTAACATCATCAGCTTCCGCTTCTTTCCCTCTTAATGGGCTTTGAAAACAACCATGTGGGTTGAGAGTAATTATTTCTCTTTATAAAACAGAACAATAGAGAATATGAAGGAACATAACAGAAAGAATAGAAAATGTCAGAATATATCATATTTATGGTAAGTAAACTTTAATTTAGTTTTATTTTACATATAAATATATACATAGAAACACAATGTATTTCTAACTGTGGGTTAAGTTGGAAAACTAGGCTGAGAGAAATTCAAAGTGATATCTCTTAGATAAAGGATAAAAGAATGATGGGTGCTTTAAAAAAAAGACTAGTATTAATAATAAGTTCACATTTGTACTCAGGAAAACATCTAGAAAAGGCAGCATTCAAGTTAGGAGCCAAGAACAACCCAGAATCATATCAAGTTAAAATAGAGTCATTTTATTTTTTATACATCAGCATATAAAATATGCATAGAACCTATCAATCAGTATAGATCCATAGCTTGAATAAACAAAGTTTGTTGAAGTAAAATATTCATGAGTATACTAAGTGTAGTTTTTGAAATTTGTTCTGTTTTTCCACCCATGTTGTCCCTGGGATCAACAAGGATGATAAGGTCATAAGTGATGCTCATTTAAAGAACTGTTTCTATATAAACAGCAGGAGAAAACACAGCACGTGCTACATCTTCCCTGCTCTCTGTCACCAGAGCCTGGGAAATACCAATTGTTGGTCAAACCAGGCTGCACCTGTGGCAGCAACCTCAATTGCAGGTATGAGACTTGGACATCATTCATCTAAGTGATATTGGTGCATCATTTCCATCAGAGAGAGACAGCACACAACAGGTAAGCCATGCTGGCTGGTCAGACAAAAGCAGCTCTGTGTTTCCCTTGTAAGGCATCTTTGTTTAGATTTCTTTTAAAATACTCATCATTGAGAGGTATTGCTATTTTAGTATCTTGTCTCATTGTGAAGTTCAATTAGTTTATATTGGCTCACTCTGCTGGGCCTGGGTAAACCATATGCCTGTAGAAAAAGAGAGAGAGGGAATGGAAAAGAGCTCATCTTCATGGAGCTGTCATGAATGTAAAACTCCTGGCAGCAAAGTGGGACTTGTGGTAATAATTGTGACACAATCAGTTTTGACAAGAGAGACTGTTGATGTGTTCATTTGCATACAGATGTGCTGCACCCTTTCTTCAGATTATACACTGTGGACCCTAATGTGAAGGCCTGGAACATTCCGACAGAATGAGGCCTTGTTCAATCACTTCAGTGAGAGGTCTAAAAATCTCTATACAGGAAGAGTGGCATCTTTGTATTTGAAAGAATAAT
>NW_005355584.1:6743772-6773079 GCF_000412655.1 Myotis brandtii
ATATATTGCTGTACTTGCTGGCAATAGTCAAATAGGAGTAAACATAGAATAAGATTATGTGTAGCTGTATATTTCTTATTAGCAAGCGTGGCCACCTTTTGAGCTCACCTACAAATGCCCTTGAATGTAGAAGATTGGGATTCCATAAGAAAATACACAGTAACCATTCATAACTTTACATGTGACCATCAAGAATTGATTTACTCATCAAATCCTAGTGATGACCAGGTTTTTATTAGCGAATATCTAGACACTATGAGTAAAAGAAACAGTGGAGATCGTTGATCATTCTTGGATTAAATATCTTCTTTTAAAAAATGCAAGTTTAGTTTAATGTGTTGTTTTTGCTATGTTGGTTTCCCCCCAAAAGAAACAGAATGTCTATTTACAATGGGATGAATTAAAACATCTCAGGAGTGGTGATAACCGAATTATTTGAATTCCACAACCAAAATTGCAAATTTGAGGCCTACCTGTTGGTTTCCAAATTCTGTTATAAACTTACCAGGAATAATTTGAGAGGAAAAAAGTATGGATAACACCAGAGGAAAATTGACAAGGACAATAAACTTCACAACTCAGCAAGAACGTAGTAATGCTTAAGTGTGATGTACTATTTGTAAAGAAGTAAATGATGACAGTTAAGGTCTGTCTTCTTCCCCAGGTTCTGGCATTTACTCTGTGGGGGTGAGATAAATATCATTTGCTAGTGATAGACATGGCGTCCACTCTTGGTCTATAAGATTTTGGAATCTGAAAGCTCACTTTGTGTAACACAGCTACATTTGTAAGGTCCTTACTAATGCTTAGGGCTGTGCTGGAGAGCTAGTGCTCACCCTCCATTCTCCACATTCTGCTGCCTGGACTCACCAGCCCCTTAATGACCCACCTGGATCTAGGCTCCTGCATCGGTCACTCCTCCCCCAGATTTCTTGGGTCTAGACTGAGCTCTATAAGTTGTTCTGGAAAAACTATTTTCATCACAGCATGCAGCCATTACCTGTTTATTAAAAACAGTATTGTGTTTATGGGATTCGTTATTTCTGACTGAAGGATTTTCTAGAACATCTGGGTGGTTACACTTTACATAAATTAACAGACTGTCATCTTCTCTTGACAGTTACCTATTTACTTTCACTTCATTAAATGCCATTTTTCAGAAATAACACAAGATATATGAAACACAACACATAATTAAGCAAAACGATACAAATAAACATAAATAATCATAATGAGAATGGGAAGGAAAAAATCCACAGGAGCATGAAGCTGGGGATTTGACTATTGCCAGCAAGTACAGCAATATTCTGGGAAACTATATTCACCAATTTGCTTGTAATGCATATAGTGCTTTATTTAAAATAGATTAGAAGACTTCCATTTTAAATATATTCTCTAGATAAGGTTGAGTTCCCAACTTTTACTATAGGAAAATTCTATAAGACAATTTATTTGAAGATGTCAAAATAAACAAAATAACAAGGCAAATCTGTTAGGATAAAGGAGATGAAGGATGACACTGGAATCATAAACAGAGAGAGGCATTGAGGCTCTGGAATGCACTGAAAGGAACCTGAGAGCAGGTACATTTAGCCATTTTCTTTTTTTTAAATATTTTCATTTATTTTTTTAGAGAGAGAGGAAAGGAGAAGGAGGGAAACATCAATCTGCTGCCTCCTGCACACCCCCGACTGGCTACTGAGCTGGAAACCTGAGCGTGTATGTGCCCTGACCTGGCATCGAACCGGCAACCTTTCCTTGCACAGGATGACACTCCAACCAACTTAGCCACACCAGCCAGGGCCACCGAGGCATTTTCAATTTCTTCTTCCAGTTCTGCAACCAACATGGGCCAAGTCATTTCCATGGTGAGAAATGTTTCTGACTCCTCAGTTCAGGGTCATGTCTCTAAGATGAAATTGTCATTATCTCAATTTTTACCTTAACCTACTCTATCTATAATGAAATTTGCTTTTTATAAATTGATACATCATTGATAGGAATGAGAAGAAATTTATCAGGCCACTATTTTAGAGAGAGGATTTTTTATCATTTCCCTTTTCTTTATTGTTTTCATTTTTCCCTCTTTCTATCATCTATCTATCAACTCCACTACCTTTCAGTGTGATGCCTGGACCATTAGAGAAGAAAATATAATATTTCTGGTGTATTTTCTATAATTAGCTATCGTTATATAAATCCTGTTAATACTCTTATCAAAATCACATTTAAAATATTTAATTCTATCAGCATTGAATATACATTACTCTCAACAGAATCGAACATTTTTCTTGTAATATACATACAACCACCCCATTTCCCACCTCAACATATTGTCATTCTTCTGCTCCGTATGTCAATCACAGTTTCTCTCAGCTACTCACATTCCACGGGCCAATATTTCTGAGATGTGCAGTTGGAGGAGAAACAGAATATATTTCTGCCAGATTGCAGAGAAATGGGGCTCTATAGGCCCGCTAACATTTTATGCCAGAAGTGAAAATAATGTGCTAGGCAACATACACCCAAACTTCAGATGAGTTCATGCAATGGGAAACTGACAAATTTACCTTCTGTATTTTCTGGTCTATTTTCACTTTCCAGATTAACTTTTCCCCCCAATAACAGTCCTAATAGACTTGCCAGATTTGATACATAAAGGTTGTTAAATGAGAAAGGAAATACAAACCCACCTAAAATAGATGAGACCATTCCTCAGCAGTCTGAATCTACCTGAGGCTTTAGAGGACAATGACAACTTTATGGCCTTTAAAATACCAGTAAGCCTTTGGCAAACTAACTTGGCTAGAAAAGGCATGTAAATTAAATACTTAATGTGTGTGAAAGAAAAAACTAGACATTTTCAACTGCACAAAGATAAACCATTTTTGAGTAGTGAAGAATGGTAAACAGAAATCAAGAGAATCAGAGGGCTGGCAATATGTATAACACATTTCACAAAAGGTTGCCATCTCCATATATGAAAATCTCCTAAAATTGATTTAAACATTACAAATAATCTAAGAAAATTGTTAATATGAAAAGGCAATTCATAAGGGCCAATAAACATATAGAAAGGTGTTAGAATTTGCTGAGAGTCAGGGAAGTGGAAATTAAAACTGTAGTGAAATAAGACTGGCACCAAAAAAATGATAACTTCTGATGCTGTTGAGGGGATAAGGAAGAGAGGACTCGCAGGGCTGCTGTTGAGGGGGTAGGAAGAGCTACAGACTTTTCCAAAAGTAAGTTAGGAAATATTTCTTGAAATTAATAATATAAATACTCCTAAGTTTGGCAATTCCATTTTAGGAATCCTACGGGGGAAAAAATAACAGCACCAGTATATAAGGATATATTCTTAATATGGTTTAAGACAACATTGCTTCTGTTGGTTAAAAAAAAAAGACATAAATCAAAAGAGAAATGGTTAAATGTACTGTGCTACAGCAGCGATTGTCAACCTTTTTCATCTCATGGCACTAATAAACTAATTACTAAAATTCTGTGGCACACCCAAAAATACGTTTTCCTAGTCTGACAAATTAGGTATTATTTTGATTCCTTCACACTGGACAGCTATTGTTGTGTTGATTGTGGTCATTTTTTAAATTTGACAGTCTAAGGCAGCGGTTCTCAACCTGTGGGTCGCGACCCCTTTGGCGGTTGAACGACCCTTTCACAGGGGTCGCCTAAGACCATCCTGCATATCAGATATTTACATTATGATTCATAACAGTAACAACATTACAGTTATGAAGTAGCAACAAAAATAATTTTATGGTTGGGTCACAACATGAGGAACTGTATTTAAAGGGCCAGAAGGTTGAGAACCACTGGTCTAAGGGAAAAGATTGTATACTCTTACTAAATATTCAGGTACTGCATGTGTTAAGAATTCTTGCGGCACACTGGTTGAAAATCACTCTGCTATAGTTTTATCAATGGAGACCATGATCAATGGAGACATGTATTGTGCTAGCGTCAGACACACTGCAGAGTACTGTGCAACTATTACAGGAGGAGCTACCAGGATGCCAATGATCGCATTTTTAAGTGGAATGGGGAAGTGATATAATCCCATGTTTTTCAAAAGAAAATGATCAAGTCTATGTAAGAGCACTATGGAGGACACGGGCCCAACAGGGATGCTGGTGGTGGCCGGGTGAGGGATTTGGAGAAAGAAATGTAGCAGTGGAGGGAGATGGTTAACTTCTCTTTTGAATTATTGCATTGCCTTAGTAGTTATATGAGTCATATATAACTTTTGTTATTCAGAAGATAAGGGATAAAAATATATTAAACATGTCTATAAGAAAGAGTATGAGGAGAGACGCAACTTAATTTAATAATCATTTTGCCAGACACAGTGGACCTGGGAACGTGAATTCTCTGTAGACGGGAGCTCCTGGGTTCTGGATTGTGCACCGCAGCCTGGCGTCCCCTAGTTCATTTCCATCTTTTTCAATGTGCCAGTCTCTCTTCCATCACCTGTAGCTTAGACCATAGTAAGGGTGAATTTCTTTGGGCACAATGGCACGCTGAGGCTCCCACACGAGGGTCTGGTATCACCTGGCTGCACTTCTGGTTTTGGCCCATTAGGTGCATTTTATACCCTTTGCCTCTGCGTAATGCCTGTTTGGAGTATGTCCGCTGCTTCAAGGTTGCACTGTCCCTCTCACACACTCATTGGTTGTCCCTTCAGAGATCACCCTACACTGCCCCCTGTTCTTTACACGCTGAGAGTGGACACCAAGAAGTTCACTAGGTGCTAATGGCCACATTTTAATGAAACTAGACTTGGTCGTACATGGGTTTCTTTTTTCCAATGAACTGGCAGGATGGCTTACTAAAATTTGGAGGAGGCAGCGTCAGCTGATCACTGAGCTGACACAAGAGGGAAACCCCCACTTTAGTCCAGCCCACTGGGGAGTGAACAAGTCAGCTGTGTCCCCATGATTTGGTCTAAATGACATTCATTTGGCTGTTTTATTTTTAAAGTGCTGATTAAACCAGAGCTTTCCCCTTGAATTGGATTGGTGGTTTTGGAATTGTGCAGACCAAACCACAATCAAATCCTGTGTGGCTGTCCCCATGTTTCTGCTGGCCACTCAGTGGGTGGATGCTGTCCTCAGCTCATGCCTGTGAGGTTTGGTGCTTGGAGCAGTGGATGGGAAAGACACACAGAAAGGAACAGTGGAAATAGCAGGAAAGCAAGGGCATGAATCAAGCACCCAAAACAAAAGACAAGAGGAATAAGGTTTGAGAATTCAAATTGTGGTAAAGTCAGGACAGTAACTGTGACATAAAAGATTAAGAATCTGAAGGTGAGTACAAAAGGAGCAGGAAATATCTTCTTTGACATTTTGTTCTCTCTCTCCATATATATGAATGCATTTTCCTTATGTTTTTTTTATTGATTTTAGAGGGAGAGGAAGGGAGAGTGAGAGAAATATTGATGTGAGAGGGAAACATCGATGGGTTGCCTCCCATACATGTCCCAACTGGGGATCAAACCCACAACCTTTTTGGGGTATAGGATGATGCTCCAACCAACTGAGCATCCTGGCCAGGGCTCATTTCAGAAATATTGTTGAGCACCTATACAGTGCCAATTCTAGTAAAATCCAGGTCCTGATTATCTCAAAGAGAAGGAACTTCAGGAACTGAAATTAAACTTTTTGTTGTTGTTGCAAAAAGATTACAGCAATGTTCAAGACATTTAAAAAATTCATAATTCTGTTTTCTCTTTTTCCTTTTAAGTGAACAGCTCATAGGCCTAACTTTTTTAGTCTGGGGTTACTATGGGATGGTCACAATTAGTTTCATGGTGAATAATCATGATATGATTGGCATGCTTAATTAGAAGTTGGAAACATTTGTTTATGGAAACAAGGTTATACAACATAGCTAAATAAACTAAAATAATATTATTGGTGATGATCTTTAAATTTATTATGATTTAATCCTATTTAGTCCTGGAAGCCTACTATTTTGTCAAAGGAAAGAGAAATGTATTCATTCAGCAAAGATTGATTGGATGCCCTAACAAGACACTGTGGGAATTGGAAAATGAACTTACCAGTCAAACGGCAAGTGAAATTTTGAACCAAATCTGCCATCATTTGGTGGCTGCTTATTTGCATTTTTACATGTGAATATACTGAAATATTTGCTGTCATGGAGTGTAGAGGCAGATGCACAACCCAGTCTCACCATTTATTTATGCTTGACCTTGGCACGGTACTCCAATTGTGTGTGTGCCTCTGTGTCTTCGGCTGTAAAATGAGGTACACGATAGGAGTAGCTACCTCATGGGATTGTTAGGAAGACAAATTGAATTGATAAATGTAAGGGCTTAGATGAGTGTCTGGCAAGTAGGATTAAATGTATGAATGTCATTATTTTATCAGATGCTTTCCCTTCATCTTTCAAGATGATCATGCAGATCGTCTCATTGGATATGTTAATATGGTGAATTACCTTAATAGATTTCCTCCTGGTAAAGAATCAGCACTTCCAGAATAACTCAATTTGAGAATAATATATGATGGTTTTTATGCAAACTGCATTAAGTTTGCTTAAATTTTGCTGAAAATATTTACAAGTGAGTGGCATTGGCTTGGCCTTTTCTGTTTCTTTTATTATACTTAGCTAGTTTTATATTTGGGTGCGTGTTCATTCTATAAGATTGGCATTTCTCAAACGTTTGGTAAAATGGTCAAGGTCAGTATATTCTTTATAAGAGAATTTGAAGGTATTGACTTAATTTTTTAAATATAGAAGGATTTTTTGTTTCTTCTTGAGTTATTTATATTTTACAGAAAATTGTTCATTTTGTCTAAACTTTCAAATGTATTGGAATACAGTTGTTCATAATATCCTCTCGTTCTTTAAAGTATCTGCTATTTTTGTAATTGCAAACCTCTTTCTATGCCTAATATTGTTTATGTGTCCCCTACATCCTTATAAGTCTTAATAATTTTCTGCATTTAATAACTTTTTTATGAAGCCAGGTTTTGGCTTCGTTGATTCATTCCATAATATTCCATAATGTTTATTTTCCTTTCTTATTGATTTGTACTCTTTGTGTTTTATCCTCTTATTTTCATTACATTGATCCTGATTGTATTTTAATATAATTTTAAATTGAATTGAATAAATATTCAGCTCTTATTTTATAACATGTTTGAAGATTATAAATTTCCTTAACTATGGAGGTAAGCAAAATCACACAACTTTTGAAGTGTAGTATTCTTGTTACCTTTTAGTTATAAACATTTTATATTTACCATTTTGATTATTCTTGACCCTTTTTTAAATTTTTGAAGATAAATGGCAAGCAGCTTTTACCCTGACTCAGGCAGCTACAGTTACAATGAACTAAAGTATCACTGAGAGAATACAGTTCAGTGTGGCCTCCTTCAAACACTGCGGGACAGTCACACTGCTCTGCTATCAGAATGGTCACTTAGAGGTCTTTAGCTAAGATGTGGATAATGAAATCTATGGGGAGGGGATACCCGTCTTTCACTTTAGTCACAAGTCTCCTCTCCTAGCTGGCCAAGGTTGTTAACATGCAGAAAATTTGACTGATATGATCCATTTATTAATTGATTTGGTCAATTTATTTTATAGACACGCTATTTGGAGGAATCTGATAAGCACTGAAATGACCAGAAGTCAGGTATGATAAAAGCGATGATGGAGAGTGGGAGAGGAACAAGAAGGGAATGGAGTTTAAAGACAGTCAGCTTCTGAGCGCCCACATGGTGGCTGAGCCCATGTGGTGGCTGAGCCCATATGGTAGCTGAGCCCTGCTCGGGGCCAGTCCCATGGAACCTGGTGAAATCTGGCCATCCTGCAGGAACGGCATCTGAGGAGCTGGTCAGAAATGGTAGAAAGTAGGAATGAGGCAGCATTTTTGTTTGAGGTGGGTACCCCAGTGCCTGTGAGTAAGGGCGAGGGGTGGGTATTTTCTAGTAAGTTTGGGTAAACTCCACCTGGAAAATCTGGGACTGACTTGAAGCACCTCCCGATACTTCCAGTCATCTCTTCAAGTGACCACGTATCTGCCTAAGGAATGCTGTCTCGTTAGAATTCTGAGTAGAATCTTGTCATGAACAGTATTTTTTAAGGTATTAATTGGATTTTTCTCTTCCTTCCATGTCATCGCATTTCTATCATCTTGACCCTGGCTGTGGTCAGTGAGTGATGTGGGTCAGTGTTGCCAAGCTGCTTGTGTGTGAGACAGAATCACAGAAGACGCAGGGGCTGCCAGTGCAGGACTACAATGCTGAGCTGCTCAGACACTCCGTACAGGTGAAATACAGGAGCTGGAGTTGTCCGAGAGCCAAGACACCCAGGTAACTTCACTGAACATTGCCCGTCAGCTTAAAGCTCAGACACTTCTTCTCTGTATTCCCCTCCCCCATCTTCACAGCAAAATTTCAGCATCTGAAGAAGACTGGTCCCCAGCCACTATGGCCAACGAGATGCTTGGGTCTCTCCTCTGATTGGCTGACTCTGTGGAAGGAATTAAGCAGCAAGCAGACTTCTCATGGTGACAGATGGGCCCTGGTTTTTCCATTTTTAGTCTGTTTTGCTTATAATTTATGTTGACAAAAAGAAAAAAAAAGGAAGATTTCCTGGAAGCAGGGAGGTGTTTGTTGTGTTTCACGCGATGCCAGTTCAGCCCTGAACCCCCACACTGCCCGAGGGGCCCACAGCAGCAGCCTGGCAGCTCCACGCAAATCACACCACGGGACTGACAAGGAAGAGATGGAAAGGGATGTTCCACTGGTTTCCAAAAGGCCCCGAATCATATTTACAAATAAGATTTTTAATACTGCCAGGAAAAGCTATTTTAAAAAAGAATAAAACAGAAAACCATAATTCTTTGACAAGCAAATAGAAATGCAGTCTCAACACGTGACTGCTTCCGCAGTCATTTTTGGAGAATGTGCCCACTGCTCATTTGTGAGGGAAGCACACATGGGCCCATTAAATCGTGATCTGGGGTTTCCAGGCTCAACTGGGATTGCCAACGGGAAAATCATTTCCAGGTTCAGTGGTTTAATTTGTGGTTGACAAGATTAAGTTTATTCAAAGCATGAAAGAGAAGGAGAGAGAAGAAAGAGCAAAGCACATAGGTTAGGAAGGAGCCTTATGCAACGCTCGATAATTTTTAGTGATCATTTGCAATTATTCTATTTATTGTAAATAGAACTTGCTATCCATCGTTCATTCTACCTTTTTCACTACCTGGGTAATTTGTCATTGTTTTATTTTTTTTAATTCATTTATTTTTCTTTAGAACTCTCTGTGTTTTTCCATAGCTTAAGAAATGTTTTATTGGAAACTTTTGATATAGACCTTTCTATAGTTTAGGATATAAATATGAATGTCCTTATCCTTCACTTCTTTGCTTTTTTGACTATACAATCTTGAAGTTCTAATTACTTCTTTATTGCAATAATTATTAGTTGTGGAATTGATCTTAGAAAAAGCTTCTTTCATTATTCTTCCAGGTTTTCTTTTCCTTCCAGAGTAAATAAGTAGTAAGCAGAGTAAGTAACACATTTTTCTTTCTTTTTTTAAAAATATATTTTATTGATTTTTACAGAGAGGAAGGGAGAGGGATAGAGAGCTAGAAACATCGATGAGAGAGAAACATCGATCAGCTGCCTCCTATACACCCCCCACTGGGGATGTGCCTGCAACAGAGGTACATGCCCCTGACTAGAATCAAACCCGGGACCCTTCAGTCCACAGGCCGACGCTCCATCCACTGAGCCAAACCAGTCAGGGCAACACATTTTTCTTTTTTAGTAGAGTGAGCTTTCTCATCAGACAGGTAGAGTCCCCTTTCACTCCCAGGATCTCCATTCTGCCAAGCTGTGCCCTGTATTCCTACCTCATTTCCCCCCACATTCTCCTTCTGGGGGAGGGGTTGGAATTGTCCTTGTGACCTATATTGTCAACTTCCCTCCCATCTTCTATGCAAGCTTCTCTATGCAGGCCCATTTTTAATGTGCGCATGCAATAATAATTTTTTTTTGCTTTTTTTCAAAATTTTTATTTTGAATTAATTATATAAGCACATGTTATTTTAAGAAAAAATAGTGTGAGCTCCTGTATACCCCTAACTTAGTTTCCCCAAGGAGTAGACCACAGCACAGTATTACCACCAGGAAGTTGACATTTATACAATCCATTGGCCTAATTCAGATTTCACCAGTTTTACCTGCACTCATTTGACTTTGAGGGTGTGTGTGTATGTGTGCGTGTATACACATTTGTTTCTGTGCAATTGTATTTCATGTGTAGGTTTCTGTGACCAATACCACTGGAAACATACAAGACTTTCATGACAAGGACCCCAACCTGCCCTTTTGTAACCCCAGACACATGCCTCCCACCCCATCCCTAAGTCCTGGAAACCACGAATCTCCTCTCTATAATACTCTTGTCATTTCAACTGTTACATAAGGGGAATCTAGTGTGTTGCCTTTTGACATTTTCAACAGCCCTTTAACTAGGCCACATGGCCCTCATGTTCTTGGGAACATCTTTTATTCTTGAACTGATTTTTACAATAACTGCTTCTTAGAGTCTTTAAATCTTCAGCTCTGATAAAATTACTTCCTACTCCATTACAAACTACTTGTAATAAGAGTCACATTTTGCACTCAAACCCAAAGGTCTTGTTTTCAGCAATTTCACTCTCTGACCAGTCATTTGGTTTATCCCTCAGCTTGCTAAGGAGAAACTCTTGCTCCCTTAAAATTCCTTTTGCACACTTTTGACCTCTTTACTATGACAGAAAACAGACTGCTTTTTGGTTTAGAGTTAGCCAGAGCCACATGATGAGGCCAGAGAAGCAGGCAGGACCATACCAGGAGCTGAGAACATTAGATGACCTGGGGTCTGAAACAACCCCAAAACAGAGATGAGCACAACCAACATTTTGTGTTTTCTCAGAAGGGGGCACTGTAATCTTTCCTGACTAATTCTCATGGGTTGCATTTTGGCTACCTATGATGTACCAGGTACCATGCTAGATATGTTTATACAATTCAGTCACAACATCTCTATCATCAGGCACTAAGAATGTATCACAAAGATTAGGTAACTTTCCTTTAGTTGTGCAGTGGCTGAAGATGGACTAGAATTCATTAAGATCAAAGGTCCTTCTCAGAGTAGCCTCCCTTAGAAATGCCATCAATCCCTCTGTATCTCAGTTCATGGGTTCCTGTGTTCACATATAATATACTCTTCTCGTCCTCTTCCAGTGGGATCATTGCTTTTTAGAAGTCTTCCTCTAATTATGAATCCTTTAGTATCAACTTGTGTGAGATCTAGAAGGTGATATATACCATCTTGTGCTAAAATTTGTTTAATTTTATATTTCATACTTAAACTTTTACCAATTCGTTCTTATCATTATTTTCCCCTTAGAATCTCTTCCATTATTTTTATTCGTTCTATGTCATACCTATATTTTATTTCCAACACAATATCCAACTTCCTAATCCACATCTCACATTCAGGTTAGAACCCTTGTGATCAAACTCTTACTCTTTCCCTTAAATCTTTGTAAGATGCATATGGCCCACTTGCTATGAACCTGTCATTCAGATGTCATAAGCAGTGACCCAGAAAAAAAACATATATTCTTGCTTTTATTTTTAATCTAGGTACACATATTCTATATTCTTTTTTCTCTTTCAAAGTCAATAAAGATAAGTTCCAAGTTTGTTTAAGATCTCTTATTTATTTTCCCATGAATCAGCAGAAATTAGTAACAGTCATATGTTTGATGAATCTTGGTAGTCCCTTCATCATTGCTGGGAAGAGGGAACCTCTCATTATCCAATGTCAAGGCGATGTATGACTGCCTTCAGAACCCTTGCAGAAAATCACACCTTCTCCTGTCCCTTGATGTGTACAAAACAGAATATCTAAGCTTATGGACTGTATTGTAACCCATGTCCCTGCGTAAATAGCAGGAACCAATGAATTTATGAATACTTGTGACATTTTGTTCCCTGGAAATGAGCTATTTGAGATGTTGGGTCTTTGTGAGGAACAACTCTGCTCTGAGTGGCAAAACCTTGATATACTATTTTTGTTGAATTCTGAACTTCCATTTACTAACATTTTAGCAAAACTCTTGCATCCTCACTGCATTCTTAAAGATTTTGATGAGTTTTTCTGGAAAGTTTTCTCTGTCTGAATTAGGAGCTCTTCCTCAGCTCTACTAAACAGAGAGAAGCGAGAGTGGGAGAATTCTCACGTTCGCTCATCCTCTAACTGGGAATCCAGCGAGACACAGCTGGTGTGATGACTTTAAGCAAGGTCTGCCCAACCTTCCAGGCAATGGGAACATTTTCAATAGCCCTATGTGGAACCTGAAGTTAAATTGGGGTCTTTTTCCCTTTTACAAGAACTTCACCTCTAATGTATCTGTTCACCTTTGAGTGCTTGACATGGGAGCTCCTGGGAAACCCGAGTTGAAGGTGGCCTGATTGCTCAGCTTCCTCTCAGGATACAGGCAAAAATAAAAATAAACATCCCATGAGCTGTGTGTGCAATCAGCTTTCTGCATCAACCCCAAGCACACATGGCTGTACACATACTGGTAAGGCTCCCTCTCTTCCCGGTGACCTCCCTGCCTTTTGTCTGGTGCTCTCCCTGATAGTTGCCCCCAGATCCCTCTGAAAGTCCTGAGAAATCTAATATTTAGTTCCTTATTCAGCAACATTATATGATTATTGAGAACAAACAGTTTAACATCTAATTTCCTAATCACTAGAGCATTGATGTTTGTAATTTCAGGAGAAAAACTATTGAAGTTTTGGGAAAATACTCTTACAACTGTCTACTAGAAATATGAATCTTATTTTTGGAAATAATGAAAAGAGGCCCCCCCCAAAAAAAAACACACACACACACACAAAAGAATTCCCAACAAGCCCTTGAGGTGTACAAAACAGAATATCTAAGCTTATGGACTGTATTGTAACTTTAAAAAGTTATACTTCTAGCTGATCTGAATTTTATTCTGTCCTCTGGATAATACCCAGGCAGAAACTCCCTGGAATCAAACATAAAATAATTAGATGGGCAGCCTACCCTGTTCCTTGCTTGTCTTGTAAGAGGAAAATAAGAGGCTTTTTTAGCTTCCTTTTTATTGGTTTGATTTTTAAACCCTTGGGTGTGTCAGGAAGTGGAATTTAAGTAAGAAAGAGAAAACTTGTGAGCACTGCTTTCCTTCAACTTGTCAATTACTTCAGGGGAATGTAGGATGGATAGAAATGTATCTGTTTGATTTTGTTCATTCTCTTTCTCCAGGATTTCCTGAGGTTCCAGGTTATTCAGTTATTCGACTAAGCACAAATTGCTGTTCATACAGATGCCCTGCCATGATTTCTGATTTGCTGGCTGTCATTTCCACTAATACCTGACACGGCTGTCAGACTGTCACTCCTTGTTGTTGCAATGATTTGTTTCATACAAGAGACTTGATTCATGAAGAAGGGGCAGAAGCAAAACCCCTCAGTGGTCCAGCTTTTTACATAATGCATGGGTTATGTAAAAGCATTAGGAAAAAAAAAAACATACAACACTTTCGTCCTCCAGAGTTAATTGCTAAGCACTTAACTTGGATATATTTTTGAAGCCAAATCAACACTCCTCTTGGAACTTGGAGTTTGGTGGAGTTTAGATCAGCTCTCAGGAATACTTCTACCCACAATTCTCAAGTTACTCCATCTGGCATAGCCCAAAGGACTGTCTACTGATGAAGGAAGAGGCTCCCTTTCCCAGAGCATGCTGCCTCCCGTGTCATTAGTAAGCACCCCAGTGGGCAGGCTGGCCAGCAGCTTCGAATCCCATGTGCTGCTCACCTCTCGGGAAGGCCTCCATCTCTGAAAGCCTGAGTAGTAGAGAGTCCATGGGGCTTAATTGCAGTACCATTCTTATTTCAGTTCTTGGCTTCTTAAATTTAGACAGGATAAAAAATAAATAGTCAAGCCCTAGCTGGTTTGGCTCAGTGGACTGAAGGGGCCTGGGTTCGATTCCAGTCAAGGGCACATGTCCAGGTTGCAGGCTTGAATTCCAGGAGGGGGTGTGCAGAAGGCAGCCGATCAATGATTCTCACTCATCATTGATGTTTCTATCTCTCTCTCCCTCTCCCTTCCACTCTGAAATCAATAAAAAAATATTTTTAAAAATAAATAGTCAAATATATGTTGTCTGGGATATATCCACTTTAAATACAAGAATACAGGTAGGTTAAATTTAAAGGATATGTGAGTTATTTCACATTGATACTAATTAAAACAAAGTGCGGCTGTCTTAATAGCAAAGTAAACTTCAAAAGAAGGAAGATTTATAAGGCTAAAGAGGATCAATACATACTGATAAAGGATCAATTCACCAAAAACAAAACAGTCGTAAATATGTATGCATCTAACAGCAGCACTTCAAAATACATAAAGGAAACCTCAGAGACCTGGAAGAAGAAATATAAAATTCAAAGTTGTAATTAGGCTCCTGGTCACAGCTCCAAGACATATAAGAAGTGTGGAAGTCATCATCCCCAATGTGACAACCAAAAAAAAAAGCTGATAAAACTGAAAATTCATAAATCTCATTCATCACAGGTGAGGACACCAGTTGGTACAGCCACTCTGAAAAACATTTTGACAGTTTCCTATGATGGCAGACATGCAGTTACCTTATTATAATCAAGAATACCACTCCTAGACTTTATCTTAGAAAAAAGAAGACTAATATTCACACAAATACCTATGCACAAAATAGAGTAGAATTATGCATCATCATTTGAACTGGAAACAACCCAAATGTCCTTCAATAGATGAATGGATAACCAAACCGTGGCACCTCCATACTATGAAATACTATTCGGTAGTAAAGAAGAGAAACTATTGACACACACAATATGGATGAATCTTAAATGCATTTGCTGAGTGAAAGAAATCATACCCAATGAACTACATATTATATGACATTCCAGAAAATATAACTTCTAGAAATAGACCAGTGTTTGCCAGGGTAGGGGTTGGGGGGAGGGGTTCACTACAAGAGGACACAAATAAATTTTTAGGAGTGAAGGAAATGTTCTATATACTTATTGTAGGAGTGCTTCTGTGGGCTATTTGCATTTTAAAAACTAATACGACTGCCCACTAAAACTAATGTATTTTGTGAATTATCACTAAATACACTCGATTTTATACACACCTGAGCTGTTCTGTTTGCTATAGTTTAGACAAAACTTTAGCTCATTTATAAATTTTTAAAATATTTTTATTGTTTGATTTTAGAGAGAGAGAGAGAGATTTGTTGTTTCACTTGTTTATACATTCATCAGTTGATTCTTTGTATATAACCTTGACATATCAGGTTTGATGCTCTAACCAACTGAGTTACCTGGTCAGGGCTGTAAAGTTTATTAAGAAGATAATATAATTTCTGGCTTAAAAAGGTGAATGTAACCAAACCAGAGGAATTAGCAGATGTTATTAATGCTTCATGAAAGTACATGTAACTGTTTCTCCCAGTCACCACTGCATCATCTTGCACCCCGTACAGATGTCGGCTCCTTTATTTGTTCTCCTTTATTTGCTTCCACTTATATGACAGTGGCAAAGAGAGCACATGACTAAGAAAATCTCAGAGACCTGAAAGAAGAAATATAAAATTCAAAGTTGTAATTAGGCTCCTGGTCACAGCGCCTGGACATATAAGGAGTGTGGAAGTCTTGAACATCTGTTAGAAGAGTGAATGCAGTTTTATCCATATAAGGTTTAGGGAATCTTAAACTCCTTGCAACATGTAGGTTTACAGAGATCCTTGAATATTAGCTTTCAGAAATGTTAATGTAAAACAACATCTACTTTTTATCAGCATCTACATTTGCCAGCCAGTCTGTGGTCCATCAGAGGGGAGAGAGAGGAAGAAATACACACCTGGCTTTACTGTCCTGCCCCAGGCCATAAGAGAAAGAATGGCCAGGTGTTAATTAGCATGATGGTTAAGAACACCAACTTTGAGACCAGCCTGCTTACCTGTGAATTTCAGTGCTAAGGGTTAGCTGTGTGATCGTGAGTAGGTGACTGATCTTCTCTGTGTCTCTTGCTTTTTTCATCTGTAATACAGGTTTAATCACAGCCCTTCATGGGTTAACACATATACAATTCTTACAACAGCCCTGATGTGTATTAAGTGCCGTCGAGGTGCTTTCCATAAGATGAAATATGGCATGCTTTAAACAACTAATGACATGTAGGGGAAAAATCAATTTGACCTTGATGTTTTAAACATTCTCTTTCAAGGGGCTCAGATTTAGTGAAATAGCTTCACATTTTTTTTCCCCACCAGTGCAAACTATTTGGTTTTGAAATAAACAAAATTAAATAATCCTAACTGTGAGATTTGTTATTGTTTTTTTCAGTTTTTTGAAAGAACCCATGGACAGATTGGAAGAATGTAAATATTATAACTAAATAAAAATGTAACGGGATAGCTCACCAGTTTTGGAGATGAAGAGATTATGGCAGCTCAGAATACTCGGCCCTACCTCCAAATACAATCTCATTGGGCATTAGGGATTCAAAGTAAGAATTTTGAGGGAACCCAAACATTCAGTCTGTGAATTCATCAAATTTAAATTGTAGTGTTAGCCACCAGTATAACTGAAGGTAATATGTTTTGAATAGAAATTGGAAATGAAAAAGATGTCTATTTTTCAATTTAATTATTTAATGTATGGTTGGAATTATTTTCTGCTATGTACAGATATAACTGTAAATAAAAAGAAGTATAATTTAAGAGAAGAACCTCTAAATACCAGTTGCTTATACTGAGCAGGTAATGTCCTTATTTCAGGGTGATGTTTCTGTACTGGAAGACAAAGCAGAAACATCACTGAAACCATTGTCAAAGGACTTATTAAAGGAACCAAAAGAGAAAAAAAATCTTCAGGCATTTTCACAGGGAAATAGAGTTTTCAATGTTATTTTCTTCTATTTTTAAAAATACCTTTTCCTCTTAAAGTTCTTAATCATTAGGTCTCTACAAATGAAAGAAAATAAGAATATTGCCATAACTGAGATATAAGAAAACTTAAAACACAGAGGTTGTTTTTTATGATTCCTAAGGGGGAAATCTGACAGTTATTTAGAACGAGAATCTGAGTAACGATGATGTGTGCATAGCTTTAAAAATAATTTGTGGGTGGCTGTTAGGAGCTTAAGCCACTAACTTCTTACTTCTTTGCAAGGTAAATAGCTTTTTTGACTTCCAAATTGCAAGGACAACTTAGGGTCAAGATCAGATGTCTGGCTGATATGAAATAAACAAGACTGTCAGCATGGCAGAAGAACAGCACACACCTGCCCGAATACTGACACAATCGCCTATTTCTGGAAGCATTCGGACTCCGGGGAGCACTGGAGGGTCCGGAGCCCACTTAGTCAACCAGTCAGCTCCGGGTTAGTTAATTCTGGGATTCATAATTCAACGCACATACAGCTGGTGCTTGAAGCCGGGCCATCTTTAAAGTGCGTCTCTACCAGGAAATTTCAGTCCCAGCTCTTCTTGGGAAGACACAGACACTCCTTTAAAAACAGAAGGAAAAGGAGGCCAAGGTTAAACAGTGTTCTGGGAAGGGGATGGAAATAAACAAGGAGAGAGAACAGAGCTCAACCAAACTTTCTCAGAACCACATGCCCACAGGGACCCAAGGCGCCTATTTAGGTCACAATGCTGAAAATGGCCCTCTCTTATGGTTCCTGCTATTTCTCCCTCTCATTCAACACAGTATACAAATATAGAATAATAAAAAAAATTCCGTAATTACTGGTGAAGACTGTTCCATTGGAGCTATCATTTACCCCAATACTTTAGAGAGGCAGAATCCCTTAAAATTGCCTTCATTTTAAAATTTCACTTTCCACCGACTTGAAGAGTTACCTCTGCCAACCCTTTCTAGCAGCCTACCTTAAATATGTCAATTCCTCAGAATTTTCTAAGTGAATGTTAAGTTAATGAAGCCCTATTGCAACAGGTTCTCAACTTTAGTTTAATTTGATCTCCATGGCATTGTATGAATCTTAAGTTTTCATAAGCACATCTTCCTACACTTCCCTTGTCACAAGAAATATAGATTCATTTTAGAGTTGCCGGGGCAATTACAGCAGCCGGCAGACGCCACAGCAGCTCCTCAGTGATGGCCTGAAGTCCTGGGCTTCTCCGCAGGCAGCGTTGTTGTTTTCTGCTGATGAGGACTCAACCGCACTGTGGCCTCCAACATCATGGCACCACCAGGCTCAGTGAAGTGTGTCCCTAACCCATAGCTTTGTAACAGCATTCTGAACATTGCTTAAGCAGGTGAATACAGAAGGAATTTCCTAAAAATAAGAAGACATCTGTATCTATGAGTCTGTTTCCTGTTTGTTTGTTTACCGGGGGAAAGGGGTTTGGGGCTGGGTGACAAAGCTGAAGGGATTAAGAAAAAACCCACAAAAAAACAAAAACAGTGTAATAATTACCAGAGGGAAAAGGGGTGAGGTGAAGTAGAAGAGAGTAAATGGCAGAAAAAACGGTGACTGAAAGAGACCAGACTTGGTTGTGAGCACACAGTACAATATACAGATGCTGTATTATAGAATTGTACACTGGAAACCTATACAATTTTATTAACCAATGTCACCCCAATAAATTAAATTAAATTTTTAAAAAAGAAAATAAAGGACATCCGTTACCTCCCATTTCTCGGAGGCTTACTTACACTGCCAGGTGCCTGTGGCTAGCTTTCGGTCCCCCCATATATCTCGGACAGGCAGAAATCCGCCCAGCGAGCTCCTTGGAGTGTGCACATCAGAACTTCAATAGCCACATTATGAGGTCATAAATATAATACCAATGTGGGTCATTTCTCCAAATACCCATCCTTCACAGTGCAAAACACTGCGGCAGCCACAAGCAAATCAAATTGAAGGGAGAAAAAATACACATACCTTCAAATAACAACCAGCAACTAAAGTTATTTCTTAGTAGAAGAAAAGGACCAAATGGCTGGGACTCCCTCAGGTTTTATTATGAGCGCCCATTTCCGGTGTTTGTTACACGTTATTGCCTCAAAACAGGAATGCATCTGTCTCCAACGGTGCTTAGTGTATCTGGCCATTTCCCACTGCATTAGTGACCACAGCCCATCCGAAAGTGCCCATCCTATTTCAGCTTTATCACATTGCTATACTCAGAAGGGCTCAATGCAATTTAGGGGAAAAAAATAAAAGAAAACAGTGGTTTTTGCCATCTGAAACCTGCTTTGAAGACACATGAAACTAAGGTGCTGGGATGGTGCAGGTAGATAGAAAAAGAAAACACCTCCACTTGAAATAAAATCTACCTGTTGAAATAGAAAATACACTAAATTGTAGAAACACCACAGAGTCCCCAACACCATAGGATGATTGAGATTTGGCTATTTCACCTGAAGTTTTACTTTAGAATTCTTGCCAAGATATTCTAATGAAGCTATTGTCCAAGTGGATTACTTCATGGGATTCCAGGAGGCCCTCCCTATTCAACACACAGACAATGACACCTCGTGCTTTTCCAACCCTTCCTGACTCAACTTTTCATTTCCTTAAGGTGACTCACCTGCCTGGCTCCCATCTGTGCCTTACCTGTCCTTCAAATGTCATGCTGTATCTTACTCTTCAGCTAATGTGGTTTATGTAATTATTGATGAAATCAAGGATTACATAACATTAGGGCTCCCAAAGTCAGGAGATTGGCACGTTTATGTCCAGCCTTTTGGTAGGTCTGCATGACCATGGCCATGGGCATCTTATGTAGCTTTTCTGACCTCTGGTTTCCCATTCCTACAGTGGGAAACAGAATTGCTGTGTTTAGAACATCTTTGTTTTATAAATGAGGAAACAGAGGTACAACAAGATGGAATGCCTTTACTATATACCCTGGTTGATGTATTTGAAACTAGAGCCAGATCTCCATACTTTCAATTGAGAACTCTCCCCACCACTTTCACCTCATTATGTCTGTATTATTACTTAACCACATAGATTATAATCTTCTCAAACCTAATGGTCATATAATCTACTTCTGTATAAGTTATTCCTATTTCTAAAATAACAAGGTGATGACTTTGATGATGAAAATTACTTTGGATTATATTTTCAGGTTTTCATCGTATTTTGAAGATCTACCTAAACTAGCATATGCATGTAAGCCATTGCAAAACACTTATTGGAAGACAGAATAATGTAAATTTTTTTTCTTTTAGAAAAGAGAGGTAGCATTATTAGGCAAAATGTGAACATGTGTTAGCTACCATGGTTCATTATATTCCAATATTATTTTATTATTTTGTAAAAAGATACATGCACTTCTGATTTATGGAATTATAGTTGCCTGGAAAGTCTAAAGTCCTTTCTCTTATGCATGCAGCTGGATCCAGAGGACATTATGGCAAAGTTATTTTATTAAAATATATTTTTATTCATTTCAGAAATGAAGGGAGAGGGAGAGAGAGATAGAAACATCAATGATGAGAGAAAATCATTGATTGGCTGCCTCCTGCACAACCCCCACTGGGGATCGAGCCCACAACCCGGGCATGTGCCCTTGACTGGAATCAAACCTGGGACCCTTCAGTCCGCAGGTTGACACTCTATCCACTGAGCCAAACAAGTTAGAGCACAAAGTTATTTTTAATTCTTTGTTGAACTCAGTGGAAAATGAGCTACATCTCCAAGGAAAAACAAAACAAATGATAGGAAACCCTGATGAGTGGGAATTAAATAAATATAAAATCAAGGACTCTTCCTAGAGGTAAATGCCTGCATCAGCGGTTAGGAAACCATTCTCTGGGGCCACAGCAGATGGGGGTGGGGGAAGGAGGGAGTAACCTGGAGTTCTCCCATTAATGCCTCAATCAGGCCTTTTTGAGGGATTTACCGTGCCCCTAGATTGTAGCACTTATTGATTCCCAGAAGAAGCAAATATAAATTTCTAGCTAAAGCATCTTGAATTTAGGCCTCAGGATTTCCATAAGTTGTGTGCAACACAGTGTAGATGCAGAATCTACAGGGAGTCAGCAGGAAGTATAATCCACAGAGCCCTAGAGCTCTCAGATCTGTTGGAGGAATCAACATGGAGTAGAAAAGTATGAAATTATTAAGGAAATACAAGAATTAATAAAATATGAAAGGAATCAGGGATAATATACCCTGCCCTAGAATTCTTGGGAAAAAAAATCCCAAGTCAGTGTTTTAGAAAAATTAAACCACTGAGACTAAAAACTTAGTAGTTGGCTTAAAGCTCAGAACAGACACAGATAATATACAGTATTATCAAATTGAAAGTTGGACATGAGGAAGTTACACAGAATATAGCACCCAGTTCAAAGACAGTTGGAAATATTAAAGGGTCAAAGAGACATGAGCTAGAGAAAGTCAACACTGTGGCCTCAGAGAGAATAGAGGGAATGGAAAAAAGGCATTATTAGAAAAGAAAATGCATGAATATTTTCCAGAAATGATGAATGAAAGGAATCCATGGGTAAAGAAAGCACAGTGTAAACAAACAGTAAAAAAAAATTGAAAAGAAACCTATGCTCAATACTGGAATAAAACTGAAAATCCTCAAAGAAAAAAAAATCCTAAAATAAGCCAGAGAGAAAAGAGAAATCATTTACATAGGCATAAAAAAAAACCCACACAAAAGGAAAGCAGATTTCTCAATAACAACAAAGTAAATAAGAAAAAATAGAATATTATTTTTATGGTTTAATAGTTTAGATGGGTGGGTGGATGGATGGATAGACTGAACTGGACTACATAGATGATAGGTAGGTAGGTAGATAGATAGATAGATAGATAGATAGATAGATAGATAGATAGATAATAGATAACTAGATAGATAGATAGATAAATGATATATAGAGCTGGCTAGTCAAGTCAGAAACCAGACAGAGGTCAGCAGCAGTTATATATTTCATGTTTACATGTCTTTTTATCTTATTAGCTAACTAATTGATTATTGTCTTTAAGATAATTTTATTTTATTTTGGCCTGGGGATTATAGCAGTGAAGATGTCAGAGTTGACTGTCATCTACACTGTGTTGCACACAACTTATGGAAATCTTGAGGCCTAAATTCAAGCAGACTTTTCTCTTTTTCAAGGAAACCTCAGTTTTGCTTCTAAGTTCTTTCATCTGATTAGGTGACACCCACTCACATTATGGAGGGTAATCACTTTTACTTAAAGCCAATTGGAAAATAACACCACAGCAATGCCTGCTTTAGCGTTTCATTGAATAACTGGGCACTGCAGTCTAGCCACGTTGTCACATAAAACCAACTCTCACACCCACCTCTGGACTGTCTGGCCATTTTTTGTAGAAAAAATCCCCATCAGTCTTCACTGCATTGCCTTAGGGATGAGGACTAGGGGCAAAAAAGGGGCCTTTGGACTTATTGACTGTGAGGCATTTAATCAGAAATCTGTCTCTGATCCAGAACGTCCCATGTGTAAGTTCAAGATAAAATTAACAAAGATGAATATTAAAATCCTGACAGTAATCTAATAATAACACCATAAATTCTAAGGGAAAGTTTTACTAGTTTAATTAAATGTTACAATTTTTGAGAAAACCTTCCAAAACATACATCAACAATTTATCGCTGTAACTCAGTTGAAAGTCTGAACATGTGTTGACTGTGGATAAAATTTGTCTGTACTCGCTGGATGGCTAATATAAAGTTATCCTGCACAGCATTTATTATTCTGTTATGGAAACAGTCAAATTGACCAAATGATACACTTGGGTTTCTTCATTTATGTCTTTTCTTTTATCAACCTACTTTCAGGTACTTTTTATCGAGCTCATATTTTTATTAAAATTTTCTATAATGAGCAGTGCATAAAGATATTTGTTGCTGGTTCTTGGTTTTTTTGTGTGTTTTTTTTTCACCAGCCAGGTTCTTCTCATAGGTTTTACATTCATTTTTCATCTTATTAGCTCACTAATTAATTGTTGCCTTTAATATGATTTTATTTTATTTCGTCCTGGGGATTATAGCAGTGAAGATGTCAGACAGGATCCTGCACTAAGGACTTTAAATTCCTATCCTGAGAGACAGATGATCAACCCAGCAATACATGCCATTGGAATCTCATAGAGAAGCCCATTCCTCACAGCCTGCAGGGAGTGCCAAGTCCAAGGGACTTACTGAAATGCACTTGCCGTGGGCGATGGCGGTTTCCGATGTTCTTCCCACTCACATTAGTGACCCCAGTTGTAAAGGGGACCTTCCTCTTGAGAAGTTTCTCTCCTGCTTTTCTCCAGGGTCACCTTTTCCAAACCATAGAATTGTGGGAGCCATTTTAGGACTTAATCAATACATATTCTGCATTTTGCTCTTTGGAGGCAAGGCTAGAATTAAGATATCCAGCTTTGATGTGAATTTTCAATTTCTTATCTACCACTATCCTGTGTATGTGAATGCTGCAAAAGGCTGATTTTTACCTAGTTTTTAGTTTTACATATCAATTTGCATTTCTATATTTAATTTGTATATACGTGCTTCGTATCCTTTTTTCTTAGGTGTGGCATAACATTCTGTGAGCAGTCTTCATTCTGTCCCCTTTCCCTGTAAATCGAGCAATTTACAATGGTTATCTTAATGTGTCCTCAGACAAAATTCCTTGATATCCTTTGAGGAGAGCTCTTCTTTGTCTTCCTGCACTGTCCGTTGGCATTCAAATAGATGGTCCTATCTGTCAGCTTCACACAACCATATCTGCAGGCTCCAGATCGGTATCTGAAATCAATAGGGATGGAATTGTGGTAATTAAATTATAGCACTTACATATAATTACACTTATGTAAAAAATATGCACCCCTACTCAGGCCGCTCCTGAATATGATAGACATAAATCTCCGCAAATGAGCTACTGGGGGCGGGGAGGGGGGAGAGCGTTAATCTTTGAAATTATGCCGGGAAAAACCAGGATCCTGGAACTCTTGCACTTCAGAGAAATCATTTGATTCAAAGTCCAGATTTAAACAGGTTCATTTCACTAATTTTTATCTTTGAAATTTAATTTTGAGGTGATTCTATCGGCCAAGCTTTGTGACGAGGAAACTGATCTCCGAGCTGCTCTGCCTGAGAATTGAGAAGAACGGGTCCTGGAAGCCGGGTGGGGGGTTAGATCCCTTTGTGTCATTGGGAGGACATGTCACGCTGGCACCTAGGAAGTATTTCATCAATAAACTGGTGTTTGCTGGAATGAACTGATTAGTTAATTGACATCAGGACAGAGTCTGCTCTCCCAAGCATTCAGTGACATGCCTAATGGCTGTGCTGGGTTAGACCAGATCGGCTTGCTGGTTGGACATTTATCACCCAAGACTTTCTTACAGCCAGTGTTTGTGACGGTGTGCAGGGAGCCAGGTGACAGCAAGTTCTGTGTTCAAGAGATGCTATGCACCTAAAACCAGTATCATAGTAAATGTCAACTGAAATTTAAAAAAATTTTAATTAAAAAAAAAAGAGTTGGGCCTCAAGGAGCTGCTCAGGGTGGCAGGACCCTGGGGACATTGTGGGTCAGGAGTGAACTGAGGGTAAAAGACTTCATAACTTTATAGAATATTAACCTTGAGCTATAAAGAAAAACCCTTCAAAGATCTGTCCTAGTTTAATAGAAGTTCATTTGTCTTAGTGTATGATAAATTCGGCTAAAAGCTAATGCAAATTTAGGTCACAAACAGAATGATAGTGGTCACTACAAGGGTAGTAACCAGTTTAATGGAAGTTCATTTGTCTTAGTGTATGATAAATTCAGTTAAAAGCTAATGCAGATTTAGGTCACATAAACAGAATGATAGTGGTCACTACAAGGGTAGTAACCATTAGCCTAGTGGTACTCAGAGGGGCTACCAGATCCAGGGATGTGCCCACCTTGGGTCCTGGAGGGTGTCCTCTGTGTGTTGAGTGACCCCATCTGTGAGGATGAAGTGTGGAGTTGATGGAAGGAACTGAAGGGACACTTACTCAGAGACCGAGGACAGTGGTGGTGCATGCTCATCTTTCCGAATAATTGGTGCACTGTCTGAAGAAAATTAAGATAGTTAATTTGTGTTGTTTCAAACAGATGAGCTGAGAGCAAAGAATGTTGTGGGGTGGTTTCCTACTCACCATGAGGCCATCCTCTGTGAGTTCGTTTCTGATGGAATCTGCTGCCTTGATAATAGCCTCCCACCCCCAGCCCTCACCTCCTGTGCCCAGGACTGTAAGAGTGGCACAGAGAATAGGAAAGGAATCTACTTCCCCCAGACATGCGGAGGGCAGTTCCGCACTGAGTGTCCAATGCTTCTAGAACCCAATAATTTGTCTCTAAACTCTCTAACTCCAATCCCCCCTTCTTTTTCTCCTTCCAAGCATTTCAAAAATTTGGCTCATTTTCTCTTATTCTTGAATTAATCCCTCCTCCTCTTTCTGTTCATTAACGTATTAATCAGTATTTATTATCTCTTTCTCATCTGCATTTTTCACATACAATTCACATTCCATTTCAGTGAGCCTCCAAGAACGTTGTTTAATCAAATGTTAGCGCAAACACTTGATCATTGCCCAGGAACAGAAGTCCTTGTAAATTGCAGGTTTTAGCAAGATGGTAAGTGATGAATTAGGAGTAAAATATTTTGCTGAATATGCTGGGTCTAGAGATTTTGCCTTTCATGGGTCTTCTTGTAACTTCTTTAAGCTGCTGACGCCAGTGATGAAATGAGAGCAAGCCTAGACTACAGTTTTGAAAAATACTCAAATTAACCTTTCAAGTACAATATAAACCAGTTTTGGTAATCCAGGCTGATTCCTATGGGGCACTGCTAACTACTTCATTCATGTGGTTGTACAATGAGTTAAATCACTTCACCATGCAAATCAGTCCCCTCAAATTAGTAACCATAGGCACTTAATTTGCTTAATTTTTCTTCTCTTAATAAAATTTTCCCATCCAAGTATAGTCTCAACGGTTCTCACCAATTCCCATTTATTTGTTAATTCATTGTTAAAAAATCGTTATTGAATATGGGCCCTGTGCCAGCTTACTGTGGTTAGTTATGTGGCTCAGTGAAACATCACCCTTGCCTTTGAGGAGCTTGGTGACTCATGGCACAGCCTCAGAGACAAAAAATTTGGTCGGCAGCAAATAGACTTTGAGTTTGGCAAATTAAGGGCTCACTGAGCTGAATCGGCATTGGCCATTTTGGTTCCATTGGGAAGGCAATTCCAGATATAAGCTCAATTGTCATTGCCCACTAATAGTTTTGCGCTTGGAATAAGAATGTCAAGAAGAATGATGACCTATCAAAAGTCTATTTATTTGGGTTCCCAATAATCAATGATATGAATCCCCTAAAATAATAAATTTCCTACCACCTTCAGGAAAGCAAATACAGACAGTGCTATGGACATGGGATGGCTAGAGATCTGAATTGCAGAAATGTAGCCATTGATAAACCACCAACATCCGCCAACCAAACCAGTGCAAGATAGAAGATGCATACCTACTGACCCTTTTAAAATTCCATGTCTTAATTCACCCAGATTATGCTCCCCCCCCTCCGCCCCAGAAACATCGGGGAGCTCGTCACCTAGAAGAGCTCCAAAAGTGCCTTTGTCTAGAAACTGGAGGATCTCAGATTAGGTGCAAGTACCATCAAGGCTTGTTTTGAGGTATCCAGTCTCATAGCTATAAAATGAGGATAATACTAACCCTATCTAGATTATGTCTATAACAAAGGAAACATGAATAGGCACAAAAGAGTGCTTTGAAATGATAAATTTTAAATTAGTAAACTAGGTACATAGAATGCTATACAAATCTAGAATGTTAGTACTATAGCTATGAGCATAATTAATATCATCAAAAGCAAGTTGAACATACATTTATAAATGAGACACACTATAATGTGTATTCAAGCATATAAATAACAAATAACAATGAAGACACTATGCTTAGCTTAGCAACATTTTTCTCACAGTTAAAAATGTGTTCCAGATAATAGCTTTGTCTACAAAAACTTGGCCCCTTTCAATTATTTAGATATTTAGCATTATGTACAGAAAACATGAATTTTTCACTTTCCATCTGCGAAAACACATTTTATTGTACATTGTTACTGTTGAAACAAGTGAGAAGTATTATTTGCTGCTTGTAGTCACTCAGGCTGTGTGGAGAGAAGATGCATAAAGCCACAGAGTCATTATTTAGTTGGAGTTTCTCATTGTCAGGAACTCTTGGTGTGGTAAAGAAAAGGAAGGAGATAGGACATGCAGCTGGTAAGAAAAATTAATGTCTTCCACTTTGGCAAAGGTACACATCTCACATGTCCATCCTGAACACCTGAGAAAGATGTTCCCATGACCCAACACTGCCCTCCCCAGACACAAAGTGCCAGAGTTGTAACCGCATGATATTTGCAACCTCTGTTGGTCTCCCAGCTCCCAAGATGGTTGAGGCACCTGAATTAGGTTCTATGAAGAGCCACACCCTCTTATTTGTGTCTCCTTATCTCCACAGAGAGATAATATGGTGATATTATGCTCTAATAATATGCTCTAGTATGGTGATAATTTAACCATGTGGGTATCCAGAGAACTACACACCCCCCCCCCCCAATTGCAAAAAATTCTGGTGATAATTTAACCATGTGGGTATCCAGAGAGCTACCCCCCCCCAATTGCAAACAATCCCATGTAATATAAATCCTGGCTCATTGTAGGTGTTGTTATTAATCATACTCATTGAAAATGACAATTTAGTTTTAATACTTTGTCAATGTAATTCTCTAGGGTACAGGAAGAGCGATCTATCTTGCACACATCAGCTTAGTTCCATTTCCTGATCCTGGAGTGTCTACCGCTTATTTCTGCTCTTAGCCAGGGGAAGTGGCCTAAAGTGAAGATGCGACAAGTACACCCCAATCATTGTTGCAACTTCAAAATGTCTCTGAGGTCACTGCTTAGAAACGGTGCCAGAGAGTGATGGCTGCACATTAGAAGCGTTAGTGCTCTTCCGTTGCCATCTTATTTAGTTCTCACCTGGCTTGTGCTGCCCAGGACAAGGCTCCCTTCTCTGGGGAGGGTTGGGGGAGGAATATTTCTGAGAGCCAAATAGCCTCTTTGAGAGACTCATAAAGCTACAGCTGTAAAAAGGGTCTGCTATTTAAGGCACTTAACTGGTCGCCCACCTTGTTATTTGCTTAGGTGTGTGAAATGAAATTTATTGTGTCTAGAAAGTACCATTAATGCTTCTATATTAGCCTGAGTCACATGAAATTGCTTTTTTTGTAGGTAAAAATGTGATCCAATATTAACAGTTTTGTATGGTTCCACCTAATACTTGGGAAGAATTTTATTCCTACCCCCCAAACAACTTTTCCACAGAAATGGAAAATAATGCTTGCCAGTACAAAGGACATTAATGTTCTGATTTGCCCACATATTTGTAAAATGGTGCATTTCCTTTAAGAGTATCTAGCTAAAGCCTCTTTTATATGTTCAGAGTATCTAGACTAGTTCATGAATAATCTTTAGGAAATAAACAAAATAACTTATTTTCCCTCAAATTAGAAGCATCAATAAAGTCTGGTCAGTAAATTATCCAATTTGCTTCATCCTAAGATGTTTCTATCAAACATAGGCTTCTTTGTGAACATCAGAATAGAATTAATGTGAAGAGGAAAGTTGAACATACCTGCATCAACATATGCATTTATTGCAAGTAGTGTTTAGAACTGACTCACTGACATAGTGAGGGGTTGGGTGAGAACATCTATATCAAGGGAATCCATTTACCCAGTTTGTATTGGAGAATATTAGAAATTTGGGGACATAATCCAAACTACTGTTGTGATAGCTTAGAAGATAGAAAGACATCTGGAATAAAATGTAATAAGTCTAAGAGCAGCATTTGTCGATATATAGAAACTTAGAAATATTTCACACTCTTCCACCTCAGACACTTTTTCCTGGAAACAGAACATAGATCTTGCTGCTAGAAAGCAGATTCATGTAAACAGAAAGGGGCTGCTGTTATTCAGGGCAAAGAGGCGTGTGCAGAAAGTACACATGCTTAGAGCAAAGACAGAAAAAAAAGAAGCTCCCTGAAAAAGAAGCTAGTTAAAAGAGATGAAGTCATGTTAAATACTTCTAACATGTGCACACAGTTAGTTCAAG
>NW_005355584.1:6773371-6787630 GCF_000412655.1 Myotis brandtii
GACCTGAAATCAAACCAGCAACCTCTCAGTGCACGGGATGATGCCCAACCAACTGAGTCACACTGCACCGGTCAAGGCAGAACAATAATATATTTTTGACATGAGATATGGATGTACTTTAAATCTGAACAAGCCTCTATGGAGAAGAAAGTCAGAAAATTGTTCTCTTTTGCCAAAGGCCTGGAGATTGCCATTAAAGAGTTGGGAAACGGGTGGAGAATTGTTTTACCCAACATTGTTTCACTCCCTTGAACCGATCATCTGAAATCTGACCTGTTCAGTTATATCCATTTCTGATTTGTACCCACCCCTTTATTTTCTGTGTCTCTGGATCCAAGAAAAGTTTTCTCACCAAGCACCGCTCTTCCCAGAGACTAGAGGTGTCCTCCTCACACTCACCATCCTGTGGCACCTCTATGGCTGTAACATTATCCTGGAATCCTCCCAGTTCTTAAATGGATGCTCCACACAATAAATCTAACCGTGATGTTGTATAGGAGACTCTCTGTGGACAGTTTGTGAAGTTTCGGAGACATGGGAACATGCCATTCTCATAAAACGTTCATTTGGAAATGTTTTTGAAGCTCTCATCACGTGTTATTTGCAGTCTGTTTCTAAAGCATTAAAGTATTTATTGAAAAGGTTTTCTGTGATTGGATGGCCCTCTCTTCTAGAATGATCTGTGCTGACAGGGGGGAATGTCTGCAGCAGGTATTGTCACTAGTGCTTGATTATATATATAGTGCCATAAACTCTGTTTGTAATTTATGTTTATTGTGCTATAATTAGTAGTGCTAACAATGCATAATATCAATAACGTCATTGAATATGTAAATAATAAATACTTGCAATATTAATGCTGCTGAGAGTAGTGCTTGATAGCATCACGTGTATTCAGCCAGCTGAGGACCATATTTCTCATCATTCCATTGGGAGATGTGGAACGGAGCCAGTTGTCGGTCTCCTGAGCACACAGCCCAGTGCACAAGTTAAATGTTCCCTTGCTTAACGGATGAAAAGTGAAACCTTGAGGTTGTTTTCCTAAGAAATTGGAAAATGTTGCCCAGTGTGGCCTATTTCACAAAGTGCTGGAATTCTGGAAATTTGAAAGGTGGACTGAGGGTGGGGGACCTATTTACCTTTCCATTTCAAATGGTGTCTGGTAAAATTTCCCAATACAGCTGCTCCTGTGTTTCCACTAAATGCTCATGGAGATACAGAAAAAAAAATGTGGAGATTCAAAAGTACCACAAAAAATAAGGACATCCAGACAATTTATAAACTGAATCTTGAAAAAATTTCTACTGGCTTCTTGCCGGTGAAGCTGGGTCAAAGGACACAGTTGCTGGGAGGACTGTGGGAGCCTCCCTTGGACTCACTGACCAGCTGACCAGCTGAGCACAGGCACCCACACTCACACCAGCAGTACTGGGCCTCAGGGTGGGTCTGCATACACCATTCCTTTGATGATAATTTTAAAAAAATGTATCTACAGAAGATGAGAAATGAAGTATCCTCAATAAGAAGAGAACTATATTTCTAGTAAAAATTAAATTAAATTTTAGAAAACTCTTCAGCATCTTTTCAGCCATATAGTTACGAAACAAGAGTGGAATGTCAAAGCTGGGAGATAAATATAACAGGGTCTGGTTAAATGGAAGATAAGTGAGGATGGAAGGATTGCAAGAGACCAAAAAACACAAGACCAGGGAGAAAATTTATGCTGTGGGCAGTAAATGTCAGAAGTAACACTAACCAGGAATTGAATTATTAGTGTGGGAAAAACTGAGGCTGCTCAAGACTGGAAAACAGAGAAGAAAAGAAAGATATGAGAGATGGGAAAGTCTCAGATGGCACAGGATACCCAGCTTAAAATAATAGTGTGTGTGTGTGTGTGTGTGTGTGTGTGTGTGTGTGTGTGTGTGTGTTTGGTAGGGGAAGGGGGAGACAAAAGAATAGAAATGCAGAGAGATACTTGTCAAAGACATAACTGAAGAAACATATCTGGACTGAACTTGGACCTGGTTGTGTAGAGTCTCACTAGGTCCCATTATAAGAGGTCCAGTCTCTTCTTAAATAGGATCCAAGAATGAACAGAAATGGGAAGGAAGCATTCAAAATAGAAGATAAATACTAGAATGAGCAAAACATTTAAAATAATATCAAAGGAAAAAGAGACTGAGATTGAAAAAAAAATTTAAATTACTGATGTCCTCAGAGATTAAAAACAACATATTTATGAAACAAGAGCAGGGTACAATAAGAGAAGACCATTCTGAAGTCATAAAAGCTCTATTAAAAATTAAAAATGTGATAGCAGCAATTAAGAACTTAGTGAGTATATTGAAAAATAACATGGAAAAAATCTTAAAAGAGCAAATAACACACACACATACACACACACAAGAGAAATTAAGAGAGAAGATAGGAAAATTAAAGGACAAGAACAGGAGTTCCAACATCCGAGTAGATCTTCACTTCCAGAATGAAGTTCCTGAAAAACTGAGGTTTAGAAACCATGGGATTTGGTGATGTGACCCAGCTGCTGAGCACACTGACCAGATGCACACCAATGACAGGACCTCAGCTTCTCCCTCTGCAGCAGGCAAGGCCAAGAGTGGGTCTGATGGAGGAGACAGTGATCATCGTGCCTCCTGTGATCATGCCCAGAATAAGAGGCAGCATCACCCAGACCTCATGTTTGTTGTGTCTACACATCAGGGACATTGCTTTTCCCCTAGTATGAGCCATGGTGAATACGGATTTGAATGAACTCCAAGCAGATGTGGACATTCACTCTAGAATATTAAATCCCAATATATAAAAAGCCAGGAGCCATCACAACCAAAACAACCGGGCGAATGACCAAACAGCAGGCTGTGTGGAGCAACAAGGCTGGCAGGGGGGTTAGTGAGGGACAACAAAATGACTAAACAACAGGCTGTGTGGGGCAACCAGGCTGGCAGGGAGGCAGTTGGGGGCAACCAGGCTGGTGGGGGAGCAGTTGGAGGTGACCAGGCTGGCAGGGGGGCAGTGGGGGTGGCCAGGCCAGCAGGGGGGCGGTAGTTGGGGGTGACCAAGCTGGCAGGGGTGGCAGTTAGGGGCAATCAGGCCAGTAGTCAGAGGTGGTTAGGAGTGACCAGGCTGGCAGGGGGGGCAGTTAGGGGCAATCAGGCAGGCAGGTGAGCAGTTAGGAGCCAGCAGTCCCAGATTGTGAGAGGGATGTCCGACTGCTGGTTTTGGCCTGATCCCTGGGATATGGCCTAAAGCGGTAGTCGGACATCCCCCAAGGGATCCCGGATTGGAGAGGGTGCAGACTGGGTTGAAGGGACCCCTCCCCCCACCTCATGTACCAATTTTGTGCACCGGGCCTCTAGTAAATAAATAAAACTGAGATGAGAATAGCTAGTTTCTGGGCCATTCTATTCAGTTGTCAGACATTACAGTGGTTTTCCCAATCCAGGGGGTCTGGGAGCTGGGCTTGCCTATGTCACAATGGGACTGAGGTAGTCTGTGTCACAATGGGGTGGGCTTGTCTGTGTCACATTGGGGTGTGCTAGCCTGTGTCACTATGGGGCTTGTCTTGCCTGTGTCACAATGGGGCTGGGATTCCAGTGTGGACTTGGAGAAGGTTGAAGGGGAGGATGTTTCCCAGCCACTGCAAGATGCAAATTGAAGCCTAGCTAGAATTTGGGGCCTCTATGATGGAAGAACATGAAAGATTTTAAGAAGCAAATTTTCAAGGTTACTACCTGGACTGATCTCTAAATAACATCTTTTTGTTATTGTTATTTGTCTGTTTTGTTGATCCTCATCCAAGGATGTTTTTTCCATATACTTTTAGTGAGAGTGGAAGGGAGGGGGAGAGACAGAGAGAGAAACATCGATGTGAAAGACACACATCAACTAGTTGCCTTCCATACGTGCCCCGATAAGGGCTGGGGATTGAGCCTGCAACCAAGGTATGTGATCTTGACTGGAATCAAACCCAAGACCCTTCTGTCCATGAGCCAATACTCTAACCACTGAGCGAAACCATCTAGGGCTAACTAGCATCTTTTTAAAATGTGGGAACTATATGAATAAGTTCAAACCTCTTTACCTCGAATTTGTAAACGCACCACTTTATGAACCATTTGTCCATTTTTACTGGCTGATTTATGGCAGCCGTGATGTGATTCATCATGTCATCTGATAAATAAATGTGACACTTCATTAAACAAGGTAATCAAATTTAAGCAGTTCCACTTTCATGTTAACAACGGAGACCTTTACGTTCCCATTGCTCTGGAGATCCTCCCCCTGTAATGAATGCAGATTCTAGGAATGAAGCCTGGGGTATTCCTTAGGGGTAGGTGAGAGCACTTCTGCCAACGGCCAATAATGACATTAATAGCAAGCAGCCATTTGCTGTGATGGAGCACTTGACTATCTGGACTCTTTCAGGGGAGGAGGGCGTACACTTCTGTTCATTGGAACTGGAATGTTGGGGCAGCTTGGTGTGTCTGTGTTGGGCTCACAGATCACTTTCAAACGGTGTGTTCAGGAGGCAGTGTTATGCTATTTTTGTATTTGCCATCTGGAACGGCACTGCGGCTGGCAAACACAGGATACTGCGGGATATTTCCACCACACAGCAATTCATCAGGGAGTGTGAGCATGGAACATCAGGGGGATTACTGCAATTACCCCAACTTGACCTTCTTGGATGGTTCAAACAACATTAGAGCTCTTCTCGTACATTTGCCTGGACGAAGGCGATTCCTCGGGAGGGATAGGCACTGAGGAGTCACCTGCCCCAAGCCAAGTGCAGCCAGAAGCCCCAAGGATCAGGACGGATGGGCAATTTAGGTGCCTGTGGCAGGACTGAGGACTGGAAATCACCTGTCCCTAGTTTCAGTGAGGTCGGATGACATCCTGAGCCCCAAAGCTCTGAGCACACGCTTTCTGGCGGATACAGTTGACTATCATACCTATTTATGATCAACTTATTTTCAATGGAAAAAATTTCTAGTTGAGTCTCAGAAATATTCAAAATATAGGAGGTGAGCTATTCTGCAGGTTGTCTAACATAGAGTAGTAAAGTCTCCATTCTGACATTTTGTATTTTCCAACCAGGAAAGTATTAGCCTTGCTGTGAATTTGCATCATCAATGATTGCGACTTAGAAAAGAGTTTCTGGGGAACAGAAAATATCTAAGCATAACCCTCCTTCTCCTCTCTGATTTCTCCCTGTTGAAATCTACACAGGGTCTCCTTTTGGCCAGCACAACAACTGAACACACACACGTGCACACACACACACTCATCTAACCTTACCTCTTGCATGCAGTGTTCACTGTGTCTTGAAGATTACTCTGTGAATCCTAATTAGCTGTACATTTAGTACATGTTGAGTGTGGCCCATAGGAATAAAAACTTAAGCCTCCAGGGAGAAAGTTTGTAGAGCGCTTCATTTCGGTCAGAAATGATTCTGTCTTTCTGGATTTTCTCACCAGACAAACAGATAACTTCAGTCCCTGGGGCCTGGGTAAAAAAAGAGAAGAGATTTGAAGCCATTTTGGCTTTTTAAATAGGACTAAAAGCTACCTTTTAAGTAGATAGTCGGGGAGGGATTTGATGGAGTGAGAGTCTGAGTGTTTTGGATACCTTATTGATAACAATACTAACAGAGGCACAATTTTATTTTTAGATTCTGGGGTCCAAGATCACATGAGGCAGGGAGTAGGGTCACCTTCACTGGGCAGCATGTCTCCTGGGGAGCACTCCGGTTACCTCCACTCAGGACCCAGAGTTCAGAAGAAGGACTGACTTTCTCCTGGACACTCGTCCATCCACGATGGATCTTCTGTTTGTAACAAGACTTGCCTGCTTTTCTGGATGTCATTGATGGCTCATAAGTAGCCACATGGGGGGATCTATACTGCCTAATTAAAATACTAGGACACTGCTCTCTAAATTAAGAAATCTACTCCTTAGTCTCATGCCTAATAGAATACAGTTGACTTTGGCTGGAAGAAGTTACTGGGATGGGAGCTGGAGTTTTTTCAGGAATCCACGTGCAGCGGTTTGCCAGTGTGCAGCATGCGTGTGCACTCGGGCAGGGTCCTCCTGCATATCCAGCATGGTTCACAGAAGTGACATGCAGCCTGGTGACATGTAAGGGCCTTGCACATACATGGCCTCCACAGCCATGCCCCCTGGTGGGTGGGCGGCAGCCCGAGTGCACTTGTGTGTGTGCAGAGCACCAGGTGGGTTGGAGGCAGAGAGGGACCCGGTGTCTGACCCTGAGCTTGCCTGCCACATCTGTGCGCAGTGCCCTTGAGTGACAGGTGTACATGATGCCACATCGCTGCCAATATGTTATGAGACCATGGTAACAATCGCACATCTCTGGGGAGCGGGGCTGCTTCCTTCCTCACTATCAGGCATGAAAGAAATCATTTCAGGTGCCAGAAAAGGATGCCTGATAAAAGAGAACAGTTCAGCTTTTGTGGCTCTGCGGTTTGCCCCCAAGCAACGGCTTTGATAGTTTTCTTCAGTCTCTTTCTCTCGGCTTACAATTAATCCGTGATTATCTACAAACAATCTTTTGGCCTATAGCATGGTAGTAGAAAAGAATTGGTTTATCTCTTTAAAAAACATTTTTGTTAAGAAATTTGCTTGAATACCATGTATAATAACATCTACATAGTGCTTTACCATTTACGGAGAACTTTCCCACCCAGAACCTAATTTTCTTTCACTTAATCCTCACAACAAACATGTGAGGTGAGAATTAAAGATTATCTCTGCTGCCTTGGCCGGTTTGGCTCAGTGGACAGAGTGTCAGCCTGCGGACTCAGGGGTCCCGGGTTCGCATCTACATAGTGCTTTACCACTTACGGAGAACTTTCCCACCCAGAACCTAATTTTCTTTCACTTAATCCTTACAACAAACATGTGAGGTGAGAATTAAAGATTATCTCTGCTGCCTTGGCCGGTTTGGCTTAGTGGACAGAGTGTCAGCCTGCGGACTCAGGGGTCCCGGGTTCGATTCCGGTCAAGGGCATGTGCCTTGGTTGCGGGCACATACCAGTGGGGAGTGTGCAGAGGGCGGCTGATCGGTGTTTCTCTCTCATCAATGTTTCTAACTCTCTATCCCTCTCCCTTCTTCTCTGTAAAAAATCAATAAAATATATTTTTAAAAAAAGATTATCTCTGCTCTGTGATAAATATTGTTTCTTTCAAAGTCACTGCTGAACATAGAATTTTCCCCTGAGAATTTCTTGACAACCTTTGGATGAAATTCTCCTGCCACCCAAGCTATCTGTTGAAATCTACAGAGTAATGATGGGACAGTGAGAGCCGACTCTGTGTCCTGCTTTTCAGCCAAGTGCTGTCCACAGCAACACACCTCACGGAGAATGTTTGGAAGTGGCACTCAGGAGCAGCCTGCTGTTTTCTTCCTCAAAAGTTACTCGTTTCTGTTTGGAAATTCTTTGTATCTAAGAATCCATGAAAAATAGAAAGCAAATCTACACCAGTGAAACCTTAGCTTTGGGTCACAGCGCCTTATTCTGTACTTTGCAATGCAAAGCCTTGCCCAGAGCTAAATCTACTGTGCCCACTTTAGGTACAGAACCCTCCATTAGACCCTCATCATACCATGCCTTGTCTGTAACTAACTAAAATTTAAAGCTTCAAATTGTGGTGGCAAAGAAAGAAACCCATGGTCCTCGCCGCCCGGCACCCTGGATTCAGGAGATGTATCAGTTCAGATCCCAGTGAGTGACTAGACTCTGGGGTCACACTCTCCAGCTGCCAAGGGGCACAACAGCAGGAAGCTCACAGTCCAACTTGCTTCATGGGCAGAGCCCATAATCCACCTCCTCCCCAGCTCCAGCACCCAATGTGATCTCAGGAGCTCCTGGGCCAGGAGACGAGAGAGGGGGCATCGTATTGCAATGCTGGGGTGCCCGCACACAGGTGGGCTGAATGCAAGGCCTTCGCTGGAAGAGGCAACTAGGAGAAATGAAAGGGAGATACCGTTATTTAGGTGCCTGGAAAACTGTTTCCTCTGCATTTGAACAGTGGATAGGAGAGAAGAAAAGTACTTAAATTTGGGGAAATTAATATAAAGTCCCAAATCAACTGATTACTAATTTCATCTCTGAACTGTATAATTCTTAACTGTAAAATGGGCATGTAACCAGTTTAAAATTCTGTGATTCTTTCCTTGGACTGAATCAGTAGTGACTGGGGAAGAAGTTTCTGGAATGTGGGAAGAGTGCACTCTGGTTCTTTCTGCCTTCCTCCCTAAGTTCACTGGTAAACCAGCAGCTGTGCTCTCCCGGGCATCGGAAGCTAGGTGTACAAATATGAAAGCATCCAGGTGCTCCTTGCAAGGCATGTAATGATTCATTTCATTGTGTCTCCAGGGAATTAATTGTCCTTCAAGCTTAGTCAGCTGGCTCTTGAGAGGATGTTTCCATTATCATCACTGCTCCTTGGACAGGGCCCAGCCCATTCAGTGTGAGGCTGGTATTGTGGAGCAGTGGAGGCTGGGAGGGCAGGAGGATGGGAAAGGAAGGAAGCCTGGCTCAGGCCTTTGCTTCTCCAGGACAGAGTCCTGGGAGGGCAAGGCCAAGCCAGTGCTCCTCCCCTGTGGGAAGACAGGTAAGCTCTTCTGTTGTACACAAGTTTTACTTCACTTACCCAAAGTCAATTCCTATTAAATCTCCATGTTCAACACTTCCAGTAGTTCTGATGAGCAGGCAGAGCTGTGGTGTTGACACCCATGGAAGACAAGAGGAGTCCTTTGTTGGGAATGAGGTGGGACTCCCATCAGGGCATGACCCAGCAGTTCATTTCCCAAAGATTTGGCCTTGAGCTGTCCTCCCTGGAGTGCAGGGGGGGTCCCAGTGTCATTGGATCCTGTCCTTCCTGGTTCTCCAGGTTTTTAAGGTGAGAACAGATGTTCTATTTTTTCCATTTTTCTCCCCCTTGTTTGCCCCACTTCATAGCCCTTCACCTTCCGTTCACCCTCATCTCCCCATCTTTTCCTGGGATTCTCACCATTATCTTTCCTTCCAATTTTCAGCCAACTTTCATTTAACCTTATAACTATTAGAGGAAGAAAGGACTTAGTTAAAAATAACTCAATTCATCATGTTTAAAATTATGTTTTGATTGGAAAACATTGTTGAAAGCAGTCAGTAGGGGATGGTGATGAAGAACCATCTGCATGTGAACAACTGGCTCCAGCACGTCCTGTGTGACCCTTGGACAGGAGACTTTGCTGTGCCTCAGTTTCTCCATTTGCAAGCTGGGGAACAGGAGTCCCACCTCATGGGGCTGGTGGGCAAGTCAGATCTAAACACAGACATTGCCAGGTAGATATGTGCCCTGTTCCTTTGGAAGGGTGACCTGCCTGCTTACATGGTGAGTAGGGAAATCAGAACAATGGTGATACCACCAAGTGGGTACCATCAGGGACCCACTTCAGGCAAGACCAAGACAGAGCCCAGCCCAGTAACCCAGAGCTAGAGTCTGACCTGCAGATTGAGTATGCTGTGTTGAGTAGATTGAGCACATCAATGCAAATGAATTATTATACCCAAGGAAACACATTATATACAGGGGAAGCATTCCTAATTGCTAAGTGATATAGCCTTCATATGTTTAGATTTTGGCAACTTGACATCATTCTCCCTACAGGTTGATTAATATGACAAAAATCCAGTTACACACCCTGTTGCTTTTATTTAATTAAAGGAAAAAGAACTGTAAAGTGTAAGTGATCCTTTCTTCCTTCTTTTCTTCTCTTTTTTCCCTTGCTTACTCCTGCTGGAAACTTCCTCTCGCCAAGATCCACTTGGGAAATTTCCATTCAGGAATTTTTTATGAAGTAGCAGGAGACAAATTAGGTGATTGGAATATGTTAGCATTGTATCTGCTGCTTTGAAGATCACAATACGTGGCATACGTAATGTGTGCTACTCGCCTTGTGGGGGATGCAGAACTTCATTAGTGGAGATTTTGTAAAACATTTACAAACCGTGAATCAACAGGCTGTTCTAGGATGACAGGCCGCATGGAAGGCAACACTTGGCTGATAATAGGCGGGTGTTTAAATGCTAAATTAGTTCATGCAGTGAAACCAGACCCCACAATGCGGAAATGAGAATAGCGCTCTGAGTTATCAAAGGGGTAGCATTACCACGTATAGTCTGCACACTTAGACGCGTTACTTCAGAGTGGTTCAGTTAGACACAAGTGGGATGCTCTGAACTGTTTTTCACAGTTGGAAATACTGTGCATCCGTTCATGTTTGCATATTTAGCCCTCTGACCTTTGCTGTTGACTGACCTCCTTTCTTGCCTATGAGAACAAGCGGCATTAATTCAGCATCTTAGTTCATATTTGTTCCCTCCACCTGTGCCTCCTCCTGCTTCACAGCCTTGCACTCTCACTCTTTCGGGGAGACTGGGCCTCACCTTGTTTAGAGAAGAAACCAGTCCATGAGAACATTTCTCTCAAGGCTGCATTAAAGGAACAAGAGTCCCTCCCCTAACCTGGAAAGTCACCTTCATCTACCCAGTGTTCCCCCCCCGTAGTCAGCAGCTCAGGGACTGGGCTTGTGGCTAAAGACACAGGCCCATGGAGTGGAGCCCTCTTTGCTCCTATCCAGCAGAGCAGGGGCGTGCGAACACAGGCGCCCCTTCCCAGGTTCCATGAGCTGAAGCACCTGGTGGGAGCCGGACCTGAGGTTTCTATGGCAACCATGGAAGTCACTGGGGTAGGAAAACTTCAGCATCTTCCTAAGTCCCTTTCAGAACTTCCGAGTTGCTAAAAATGATAATATTGAGAGGGCCACTGGAGGAGGAGAGACACGGTGTGCTATACCACTGGGACCGTTGACGTTCCCACCCAGGTCAGAAAGGGGTCTGGGGAAACTGTGATGTGTGACCTCATGCAGTGCCATGGTGTGGACAGTGTTGGTAGACAGACATCCCAATGCCCAGAATGTCCTAAAATGTTCCAATTTAACTTACTAAAGAAACTGAATTCAATCCTGCCCTGTTCGTGACAACCGGCTCAGGGTGCAGCTGTAGGTCACACCCAGCTGTGGAGGCAGCGGTGGTGGGGATCTCCCTTCTTCTCATCTGGGGGTTTTCAGTTCAGATTCTTCCCCCCTGGAGAGTGCATCTCTTTTCCCACCCTATTTGGCAGCAGGAAGGATAGTCTTCACAGAGACTGCCTCCTCCCAGGGCACAATGTCCCCATAGCACCCCCAGCTGCTGGGCACACTTAATTCACCAGTTTAAGGCACTAGAAAAACCATGACAAAAGCAGGAGAATTTTTTTTTAAACCCAGGGGAAAAGGTTGAAGATGTCCCCCATTCCTTTAGCACCGGCCCCTTAGCTTGTCTGCCTCTTCCTCCCTCTTCCTCGGCCCATCTGTCCATTCTGGATGTCTCTGCCTGTGCATCATCCTGTCCTCCCCATCCTCCCCGCCGCCCTCCACTCTTTGTATCAACACGCCTCCCGTCCAGTTTTATGTTGCTGTCTTCTAAGTAAGCAAGCAGCAATGCTTTTAAAGATGGGCTGATTTATGGAAAGAAATAAAAACAATCCGAAGGATAATAACAAACAGATTGGGGAGATGAAGGGGTTATTAAGGCGCGGAGCCCAGGCAGGGGTTGGGCTATTATACACAGGCTCTCTCTCTCTCTCCTCTCTCTCTTTACAAGGCAAAAATGGGAAGACAATAATCCACAAAACAGAGCTTCACTGTGTATGTTTGTTCATGTTTTAGAGAAAGAAAAAAAAAAGAATAAAACCAGGGCATTGTGTGGGGAGAAGTGCTCGGAGCGCATCGACAGGGTTTATTATTCTGAGCAGCACTCACTCAATGTGGCCCTCTGAACGGAGAGTGACGCGGGAATCTTCCCGGGGGCTTTTCTTCTGTGTGTGAGTGGTATCCATCTGTCAGCTGTCAGTGCCAGGGAGAGATATACAGGCCTGTCACTTCTCGTCAGCCAGCATTTGTGAAGCCCTTTGCAGCTGCTCACAGCACATACTGTCCTTATTGAAGGCCGCGAGGAGTCGGCACGACTGTGCGGGCCGGGGTGAGAGGAGGAAAGAGATGTCAGGGCTGCTCTGGGGTAACAGCGTCGACTCGTCAAAGACACAAGCACAAGCTGCATTTGTTTCCTTTAAAAAAAAAAGGAAATGCATTAAAAAAAAAACCTCTTGGAAGGTAATGTAAATAGACTTCGTCTCTAGAGGATCCTACGCAGGTTGGGGTTCAAGGGCCTGGGAAACCCATAACAGAAAGGAAATTTATACTCCAGTAAATGGATATGTTCAAGGTAGAAATCGGGATACATATTTTTTAAATCAGTAGAATATAAGGAGGGTGTAAATTTTTTATGGACTTCCCTAAATAAATTATGTTATTGTAAAGATTAGGCTTATGTATAAAAGTTTGCATAGTGGAATATATGCTGAATATGTGTCTGTAATGCAAAAGTGAACATCATGAAGTATGGACAGCCCATTCCATTATAATGCAGATGTTAAAAACTGGGTTAATTTTGATATGGAAACACTCTATTAATCATTACTCTGGTATTCCATTGGACATTTCAATATGTTTATTTATAGGGTGACTTCCGCTTAATTGAATTATTTTAAACTAACCATGGCTCTGGTTTTGTGGGCCTTCGTCTGCAGGAAGTTCTTTGTACAACACCTGCCTCAGCAGCCTTTCCGAGCCCTTACTTCCCTGACGGGTGCACAGCTAGGAGGGACCTGGAGAAGTTCAATGTGCCCTTGTGTTCGCTTCTTGTTTCAATGTATCGCAAAACCTGAATATGTTTCACTTTTCTGTGAGTTGGGCATGGTTCTAGTGAAAAAAAAATCAGTCAGATCTGTTTGGCTTCCATCTGTCATAGATTGTTATTTAAAAAGAAAAGGCTAAGAGGTTTCTTGGAAAAATGAAGAATTAGTAGATGGAAGAGTCACTAAGAGAGTGAACAGAAGAAATGAAGACAGAGTGGTGCTCAGAGTCTCTCTTGGTAAGATCCCAGTGATGATGGTCACCTGGATCGAATTATAGGACGTGAAGTGAAGGCCTTGTCCAGTGAAAGAAGTGTCAGTGGGCGAAGTGGCTAAACCATCTTGGAATGAAGGCCTAGGATGGGAGGTTTACATCTGCATCATATAAAAACACACTCTTCACATATCCATTGCTGTAAGATGGGACTGAGGGGAGAGAAGAGGCATAGAGGAGCCATGCTTATTACGGTCTTGGATTTGATTCCAGGGAACCCTGTGCAGTACATTCTAATTCACAGCCTCTGCATTCGAAGAGGCTGTCATCAGGCTGGCAAGACCGCATAAACATGAAATCCTTGAACAAATCAAGCACTTATAGAAGCGTTCACATAAAATTTAAGAGGGGGAGCAATATAGAGTAATTTTTGTTTTAACAGATTGGACCTGAGATTATAAATATTCTATATGTTTAAGAAGGAGAACAGTCACTTCAGATTGAAGTCACAAATGCACTGGGCCTGGCAGGAGGAGAGGGACACATTGGGCAGAATGAAGAGAGGAGTGCATTTTACTAGTAGACATGTTTCCGTTCCCTGTGACTGCTGTAATAAATTACCATAACCTTAAGGGTTTAAAACACACACACACACACACACACACACACACACACACAATTAAAACACACACACAGAGACACACACAAGAATTAATTACTTATAGTTCTGGAGCTCGGAAATTCCAAAATCAAGGTGTCCACAGGTTGTGTTCCTCCCAGATGTCTTAGTGGAGAACCTATCTCCTGGCCTTTTCCAGCTTCCAGAGATACCTGCTGTCCCTGGCTTGTGGCCTCACCCTGCATCTTCAAGGCCAAGAGCACAGCATCTTCAGATCTCTCTGCTTTTGTCTTCACTTCTCCTTCTCCTGTTACCACACCCCCTTCTCCGACTCTACCCTCCTGCCTCCCTCTCAGAAGGAGCCTTGTGATTAAATGGTATCCACTTGGATAATCCAGGATGATATCCCCATCTCAAGATTCTGACATCCCATCTGCAAAGTCCTCTCTGCCATGTAAAGTAACATATCTATAGATTTCCAGTGTTAGGAAATGGCAGTGCTTGGGGTGGGGAGCCTTATCCAGCCAATAATAGCCAGCAAGGATGTGGGAGCAAAGCTTAGAGACTGCAAATCCCTGTGGCACACTGGGAAACCCAGCAG
>NW_005355584.1:6787656-6875552 GCF_000412655.1 Myotis brandtii
TGCTCAGTGAGGGAGGAAGAGTGACTTTAGACAAGTACTGAAAACACTGGGACCATTGTTGAATTCCAGGCATGGAACCTGGAGAATATAGGCAGGTGAATGCCAGTTCAGTGTGAGGAAAATTCTCTAATAAAGAAAAGAATGTGTGAATGGAGTTGGGAAATAATGAGAATTCTGACATCAGACAGAGTGAAGTAAATATGGTGACCAGGAGAGACAGAGTTTAAGACACCGCCAATTCCAAGATTCTTAGCTCCTTTTGTTATCACAAGACGGACACGTATAAGAGGTGGCTTCATTCAGAAGGATGTGTTTTGCAGGCCTGAGAAAAGTCATCTTTTCTCTCTTCATGTTAACCTCAGTAGAATGATAAGATTATATCATAAACAGTAACATTGCATGGTATTTATATTGTCACTAAAGAATAAAAAGCCATTGTATTTTTAGATTTAGAAGTTTCTCCAAGCTTTGAAATAGTGTAGGAACCCTGATTCTCTTACCATCGGTGAGCCTAAAACTATATAAGCTACAGTTGAAGCGAGCCAGGACCCATCAACCATTTTGACCTTTTGGTATTTGGGTTGTTACTCCAATCAATTTTTCAAACCCAAATAGGTCAAGAAAGAACATTCAGAGAGATGAATAAGGGAAATGGAATGACTGGGCATGTACTGCACTAGGTATTGGTTATGGCTCCTGAACAGAACTATCAACAAAAGCAGCCATGGGTTCTGCAGCCTCCGCTACAGGTGTACATGAGGCATGGGTTCTGCAGGTATAAATCCTTCAGAGAGACCCTCAGAGGATGTGCTTCTCTGCAGCCTGAGGCCACAAAGGAAAATTGACGGGATGACAACAGATTGCCTTGTAAAAGTTCTTTTCTGGGGGGCATAAAAGAAATGGGCTTCTGCAGAGCTGAAGAGGAGTGAGGAGGGGTGATGGTACCGGTGATCATGATTAAGAAGCCCAGAAGGCAAGGAAATCTTTACAAACTTAGTTACTCCCAAGGATAGAAAGCGAGAAACCTGAAGTAAATTGGATCTAGAGAAGCCTGTTTTCCACCAGATACTGAGGAGGGCATTCTTTGGATCAGAGAAACAAGGAATTACGGCTTCTCTCAGATCATATAATGTTTAAAAAACTCATCACTATTAACATTGTTTTTCCTTCCTTCTCACCCTCCCTCTTTCCTGTCCCTTCTCCTTTCCTTCCTTCTCCTTCCTACCTTCCTCCTCCCTCCCTTGCTCCTTCCTCCCTCCCTTCTCCCCGCCTTCCTTCTTTCTCCTTTTCTTCCTACCTTTTCATTCAGCTTTATGGAGACAGGCATACCCTTTAAATGACATTTCTCCTGTATCTCTTTGTGTTATTTATCCAACTTGCTAAGATTCAAGGAGGATATGATAAATGGTAAGAGATGGTGGGTCTAGAAATAGATGATAGTTATCAGGCAAATCCTACTGACAGGAGACCATGTTTTAGAATTTTTGAGTTTTGTGTCATATGTGTGCACACAACAATATCTAGATTGATGGGCAGCTGGAAACTGTTCAAATATATTGTGTGGAAATATATGAAGTCCTCGCTGCCTTTGACTTACAATAAACCCAAATTTGTAAATTAGCAGACCATTACTGGATATTCTTTGAACCTAAGATTTCTAAGCATGAGGGGTTAGTTAGCAAATTGCAAATCTTTAACAGGAACAGCCATAAACTATGATGAGATGCAAGCTTGTTTTGAAAAGAAAAAAGGCAACAAAATGTGTTTTGTGTATTGACATTTTTATTAGGAAAATATAACTAAAGGAACAAAATTGACAGGGATAAAATTTTCCAACCAGCGGTGGTACAATTATAGCTTGGAGAGCTTGTCAAGCATCAGGAGACCATTAAAAAGCAGTCCTAGTCATCACACACCAAGGAAAACAAATTCACAAAAAATACCTTGTCAGGGTAAATTCTTTTCTGCTCCAGATACCAAGCATCTAACAATTTTCTCCCCGGGAGAGGTAATGAAGTGAATGCATTAGAATAACAATAATAATAATTCCTGTGGTTATAAATTATTTCAGTTTTATACAAATTTCTGAATTTCTAGTTAGTCTGGTAGATCTACAAGTATTCCTAAGAGAGGAAGCAAAAAGGTCTAGGTTCAAATCCTTGGAAGCCTTTACTACTCCTCTTCTCCATGCAAACGCTTCTTTGCACACCTCAAAGAAGAGCCAGTCCCCTTACCTAGGTTATCACCACTACATGTTCCTACCCTCTTCCCTCTCCTGCCTCACCTGATCCTCCAACATCAGGATTCATCCACTTCAGCCTTTTGGCCTGTTTCTAACACATATCGAACTCCCACCAAGAGCTTCTCCATGTCAAGGTCAGTCTTCCAGAACCAGGAGTAGTTTCTTCTTGCTTTTCACATCTCATTTTTATTTTGAGATTCATATAGCTTTCTACCTTCTGCCATTCAGATCTTAGCCTAAATGTCATCTCCTTGATATGACTTTCAATTTTGGCCAAGATGGAGTTACAGAGACTAGATGTATCTTACCACCTGGAACAATTAAAAATAAATTACACTACAGAGCACAAATACATATTTAAGACTGTATTAAAGAAGCTGAACATCAGGCAACAAAGAAAAAAAGATTCTTGAGAGACAAGAAACAAACTGAGCATTCTGACAATTTCAACTTACTGACTAGACTAGAGAGTTTCCACACCATGGTGCAGAGAAGAGAAACCCCAGTAGATACTCTGAGTTGAGGCAACAGGGTGAAATTCAGGGGCAAAGAAGACAGTAAGACTCAAAATAAATTTCCAGAGAAGGGAAATGCATGGAGAGAAAATGAGAGATCCCCTGCAGAGGGTCCCCTCAAGTACTTATCAAACAACTGATCAGCAGTGCATGCAAAGAAACCAATTGAGCTGGAGAGAGGAACCATCGAAAAGTTTTAGAAGGATAGATTAATCGATTAATTTAATCTGACCAAAATTCAATCAACTTGTTCTTCAAATAACACCATTAAGAAAACAAAGACAAGAAGAAGACTGGGAGAAAATATTTTTACGTACCTGACAAAATAGTTGTATGCAGACTATACCAAACAAATCTAAACAATAAAACTCAATAATATGAAGGAAAACAACTCAGTCAAAAAAGTAGGCAAATGACGTCTATAGACATTTCACCAAAGAAGATCTATGAATAGCCAATAAATACAAGACCAACAATGCATTAGGGAATTGCAAATTAAAAATTCCATAAAATACTATTTCACACCCACTAGACTATTGTAAAAAAAAGAAAAAAAATGTTGGCAAGGTTGTGGAAAAACAAGAACCCTCATACATTACTTGTGAGATTGCAACCACTTTGAAAAATCACTTGGCAATTTCTTCAAAAGTTAAATATAAATTTGTGCTATGACTCAGCAATTCCACACTTAAGTATCTACTCAACAGATGTAAAAATAAATATCTACCAGGCCTGCACATGAGTTTTCTCAGCAGCCATCTCTGGGAAAATAAATTAGTATTTGCCTGTGGCGGGGAACAAGGTTTAACAGCAAATGAGCATATAGAATCTTATTAGTATAATAAAAGATATTCAAAAACTAATTTATTGTGATAATTTCACAATTTGGTGAATTTATTAAAAATTATTGAGTTATACATTTGAAATGGGTGCTCTATGTAATAATCCAGTAAGTCTGGAATACCTCATAAATCATGGGGGATTAAATAGACTATTCAGAATAGTCCTGTCCCGGAAGCTGAGAATAATATGCTCTAAGCTATGCACTACTCTGATACCACCTAACAAATACTAAAAGAAAGGCCAAAATGGAAGAATCTATTTCCATGTAAGTTAACTTCACCCAGAATAAAAGAGAAAATATACTTTTAGAGATAGAAAGATATACAACAACCAATAAGGTAAAATTTACAATGTCTGACTGTCATTCAATCAAAGATGAACAGGCACACAAAGAAAGAAGCAGAAAAATAAGAATTTTTTAAAAATCAAAAAATTAAAAGTGATCCAGAACTATAAGACCCAGATACATTAGAATTAGAAGACAAAGACATTAAACAGTTACAATAGCTTTATTGTACATGTTAAAAAGTTAAGCAGAGACATGGATGATCAAAAAATATCCAAATTGAACATTAAAAGAAGAAAACTACAGTGGCTAAGATGAAGATATACTAGATGGCATTAATGGCAGATTAGACATTGTAGAAGGAAAAATAATTGAACTTGAAGATATATCAATAAAAATTATGAAGATAAAACACAAGAAAAAAGAATTTTTAAAGAATGTAACTGTGAACTTTGAACAGTGAAACAATTTTAAAGGCTGAAAATTGTCAAATTTGATTTAAAAAACTATAAATCCACAGACACAAGAAGTTCATAGAATGCTAAGCACAAAAACATGAAGAAAACTACATTAAGGCACATCATAATACAGTTACTCAGAAGCAATTCTAAAAAGATAATTTTACAGCATCCAAAGAGAAAGGATATTCTAATTACAGAGGAATAAAGATAAGGACAACAGAAAAATTCTTGTTAGAATTGATGCAATGAGAAGACAGTGGAAGAGCATCTTTAGATTACTGGGAAAAAAAACACCAAAGTATCAACCCAGATTTCTATAGCCAGTGAAAATATCTTCCAAAACACAAGGTAAAATAGTGACATTTTTAATCTTACAAAATTTGTTTAGATCAGTAGATCATGAATACAGCAGTAGAATGTCACCATAGATCCAAGATCCAAGAAATGAGAAAGGAAGAAGAAAGATGTCAGACAGAAAGAAAAGATATCAGATGGAAATATAGATCCACACAAAGGAATGAAGAGCACTGGGAAGGCTTTTTCTTGTAATATACTTGAAATGGTATATCACTTGAAGGCTAATAATGATAAATAAGGGACAATAAAAGAGATAAATAGAATCACATAACATGATGAATTTAAAAGGCAAAAATAAAAGAACAAGAAAAATAAATAAAAGTCAAAATAGGAAAAAGAAAACAACAGATAGAACAAAATGTTTTAAAATTTCAAGATGATACACTTGCACTTTATTTCAATAAAAACTAAATATAAGTGGTATAAATATTCCATTTAAAAGGCGTAGATTGTCAGGTTGCTTAAAAGAACAAAATCTACTTATATGCTATTTACAAGAAATGCACTTTAAAAAGACACAAATAGGTTAAAAGTAAAAAGAAGAGGGGGAAAGATATATCATTCTAAACAAAACTCAAGAGAAAAATGAAGAGATTTTATTATCAAAATTAAGTAGATATAAGAGGGAAGAATATTACTCAGCATAAAGGTTGATTTGTAATTATAAATGACTCAATTTATCCACAGGACAACTATACTAAAAATTTATGTATCTAATAACACAACTACAAAATACGCAAAGTACAAACTAATAGAATTACAAAGAGAAATATGCAATCCACAATATAATCAGAAATTTCAATATCCCTCTCTCAATAACTGATAGAACAAGGGACCCAAAAATCAGTAAGGATATAAAATATTGATCCAATTACTATTTATAAAACATTCCACCCAACAACAACAGAATATACATTATTTTAAGGTGCACACGGAATATTTACCAAGGTAGATCATATTCTGGTTCATAAAATTATAAAATAAATCTAATATCTACAGGAATTCAAGTCATACAAAGTATGTTCTTTGACCAAATGAAATTAAATTAGAAATAAAGAACAGAAATAGTTTTAGAATGTTCCCAAGTATTTGCAAAATACGTAACCCATTCTCAGATAACACATGGGTTAAAGAAGAAATAAAACTAAAATCTAGAAAGTAGTTCAAATGAAAGGAAAATGAAAATACAACAAGAAAGGAAACTAACTCGTCAAAGAGGTCTGTCCTGATCACTCAATCTAAAGTAGCTAGTAGCTACCCACTCATTCTCTATTACACCAGCTAATTTTAATTGTCTGCATAAAATCTCCTTTTATCTGATATTTTGGTGTTTATTTAGTCTCTTTTATTGATCATTGTATGTCTTTCATCTTAGAATAGAGACTCCATGAGAATAGAACATTTTGTTTTGTTTATCGCTATATCTTCAGTATAGTGTCTGGCACCTAGTAGAGCTTGGTAAATATTACTGAATGAATCGCTAAGCACAAAAACATAAAGAAAACTACATTAAGGCACCTAGTAGAGCTTGGTAAATATTACTGAATGAATGAATGAATGAATGAATGAGTGAGTGAATATAAAATAGGAGGCATCAGGAAGAATAAAATAAGGTCTGGGTGGAAGAGGTAGGAAGAGGAAAGATTTTTATTATGAATCAAATTGAAGCTGATGTGGGCATTTGCCCAGGCATCAGGGGGCTGGAGGGAGAGACCTCTAGAAATATCACCTAGCAAACAGAGTTTCTGAGCTGTCTGACCATTTCCACAGCTGCTTTTATGATGCTTTGGCAAAGAGAACTTAAATATTGTTTTCCTAAAGCAATCCACTTTGACAACAATTGGTTTTGAGAACCATGAAGCACAGGCTCTCTATGGAACACACCTCTGCCCCCCATTGCAAGAACGTCTCCTGGCATTCTTTTACATCTGGCACCTACCTTTTCTCTGCTTCTGTGGAGCAATGACTACATTGCACTGTAGCTTCAACAATCAGTAACTTGGAAATTCTTACCTGCATGGCATACAGGTGCTGTGGTGATAAACACAACATGAATAAAACTAAAATATTACAAACTAAATTAAGTAATGAGTAAATCATTCACGGGTTTATACAAATCTCATAAATAAGCAGTAGTTGAACAGAGGGTTGGGATTAGTATATTTAAATTAAACACAAATAAACTGTGTGGAGGTGTGGTAGTCCAGGAAGACCTTCTGTCAGCTGAAAATGCCCTTGATGACCTTCTGAAAGACCCACTGAGAACCTCTTTTTAAACAAAGCCCATTATCACATTGAGAACAGTGGTTTGATGGAAAACAGGGACAAAGACACCTGTGCATATACAAATACATATAGATATACATACATATACATACACACTTGCATTCACATGCATACAATGCACTTTCATTATTTATTGGAGTTATGTTCAATAAGTCAATGTAAGCACTGAATTAGGGAATACTGAACCCATTGCTTGTAGGAAATATATCTATATATATAAAAGACTAAGCGACCATCTGACCATCTGACCAGCCATTAGCTATGATGCACACTTACCACCAGGGGGCAGATGCTCAACTCAGGAGCTGCCTAGCTGCAGTCACTTGGCAGTGGCGGTTCTCGGGTGATGCACCCTACAACCAGAGAGGAGGGAGCCAGATTCCTCGCGATTCCTCTCACACTCCGGACCCCTTGGGGGATGTTGGAGAGCAGGTTTTGGCCCAAGCCCTGCAGGCCAGGCTGAGGGACCCCACCTGCCAGAGGCACCCCACTCATTCCTCAGACATCCTTGGAGCTGCAGCACTGGCCCAGGTGCGGCAGGCTGAGAAGGGACAGTGGGAGGATGGCTCCAGGGCATGTCCGGTCCTTCTCGCCCAGTCTCCCCCGCCCCCCAGCCACTACCTGGGAACACTTGCATTAGTCCCTGGGAAAGACTAAATAATTTCCTTTCAATGTGCACGAATCCGTGCACTGGGACACTAGTACATATATATTTGTATGGCTATATAAGTATTTGTATTTTATATATTAACATATACTTATTTGTATGTATGTATGGATGATGACTGATGATAGATAGATAGATAGATAGATAGATAGATAGATAGATAGATAATATATTTGTATGGCTATTTGTATTTTATATATTAACATATACTTATTTGTATGTATGTATGGATGATGACTGATGATAGATAGATAGATAGATAGATAGATAGATAGATTATATAATCTTCATTTCTGAGATATTTTTTTCTAACATTTTCCATTTCTAATAATTTCTAGCATCTCCTCCCAGAGTTCTTCCATTTCTTCTTCCTAGTCTTCCCCTCTAGGGCAAAGAAGTTTTAAATTTTTATAAAACATTGCAAAATATTTCTATAGAATTTGTATCTTATGTGAAAGATAGTCACTTTCTGGTTAGTGACAATTATCTAACATTAAATTTTGCTGTTTTTTTTCTCACAGTATTTTCTTACAATGGTTTTATGTCACAATTTTTTCTACTTTTACTATTCTTCATGGAAAAAATAGGTTTTCCTTAGGCAGCTGTGTGTAAGAGATTCTATGTGTGGACTGCAAGGGGAAGGGCCAGGTTGGTTCCCGCAGGTACCATTAGAATGCACACCCTCACTTCCCTCTGCTGTGCTGCCCTGGTTCTGCCCTCCACTGGCACATGTGCCGCATATCTGGGATTCTTCCTGTACCCCACCTTCTCTGCTTCTCTGAGTCTAACAAGAATCTGCTATTGGCCTTGCTCCCCAGGCACCTGACACCTTTTGTTACAAACACGGCATATGGATGTTTTTAACATCAAGGTGAGCTCTTCACCTTCAGGAAATACCCTTTACCAACATTTCCTGAGTTCTGCCTCCCCTACGTCCAACCCGCCCCCCTGCCACACACAAACACATCCACCAATCTCTTCTCCTCTTCTACCCCATCTCAGCTGCTTTTGTCACCAATCAGCCCTTTCAGATAAATCAGAACGGCATCTTATTTATCCCTTTTTGTCCCACTGAAAATGAAGCATGTGTTTCCTTTCTGTTCCTTTGCTGTCATCTGTAGGGAAATGCAGCCATGATGTGCACTTGTTACTTGTAATAATTATGTGGAAAGTGCTGTGTCTCCAGAATGCACTCCAGACCTCAGGCTCTCCAGAACTGACCCGTCAGAGGAGGCCTCGTGTTCCCTGAAGGACACCAAGCTTTGGTCTTGGAATCCTTCCTCTTACCAAGAATCTATTTGGGATGGGCCTCTGAGGGTTCTTTATAATGTATTCAGGAACCTTCCCAGGAAAGGTGATTCTGTATTCAGAGGGCTCTGTTCTCTTACTCTCCCTTTTCCTCCTCCTTTTCTTCTCTCTTCTTTCTTTCTTCTGGGCCTGATCTTAAGTATCCATTGGACTTGTATCCTTATGACATCATCCCATGGACTGATGTTCCTATGACATCATCACAGGAGTGTCTCAGAGTTGTGTTGTTTCTCTTGCTAGGCAAAGGAGAACCCTCTCTTCCTATTTGCAGCACCTCTCCCTGCATTTCTATGTCAAGACATAGGCTAATATCGCTATCATAAACAATAACTTCATTTTAATACATAATTTACATATAATTAACTATTTTAATTAATGGATTATATGATAATGACATAGTTGTTAAATATAATTTTAGTAACTATATTATTTAAATGTATATTATGTATATATTTATTACATGATCAATTCAATGTATTTAATATAATTAATTATAAATCTATATAATAAACATATAGGTATACTTTATTATACAAATATTAACTCCTATGAGCACAGACATATCTATAGTGCTGATGTTTCCCCCAAATGATGCTTACTTAGCTCATGTAACATTTATAATAAGCACATGTATGAATATCTTTCAAACATGTTTTTGCTGAGGCTTTTTCACACATTAGAATCCTTTGCCCCTCCTGACTGATTATAGTAGTGAAATGCCACATGTGTTGTTTGACTGAGTTTTAAGTCAAATGGGGTAGTCACATTGTTCAGAAGCAAGCCCATTTCTATGTAGATCTGTGTTCTGAAGTTTAGAGACAGCCACTTTCAGATGGCTTTGGGTCTAGGCTGCCGTGACCTGTATGCGATGCTGTCAGTGACAGGCTTGAGGTCCTGCACAAGCCCCGCACCAGCTCTGCTCAGTGACCAGTTGACCTATCTCTGCCACAGACACATGGCACAAATCACACTGAGAGGTTGTGAAGCTTAGTTAATATTTAAAACACTTTGATGCTCAGATAAAAGGAGATTCAAGTTGTCACCAATTAGTAGGAAAAAACTAATTATTATGCAGACCTATGATCTTTTATAAGTAGAAACATTAAAGGAATCTAAAAGCAACCACTTTCTATGAAAGAGCAGATGGCCTGAATTAGACGCTTAAAATATAATGAATGTGTGTATCTATATAGGTATATATATATATATATGAATATGGATATGAATATCGGTACAGATATAGCTATAGATCACTAAATAGAATTTTTTTTAAAGTGGCTGTTAGGGAAATGAAAAAAGAATAGAAGAGAAAACTCAATGTCGATGTCATTTTACCCAGTGCTATCTATAGAAATTTATTCAGAAATAAAAATCGTCTTTTGTTTCAGAGTTTTAACTATTTGGAAATAAGTTTAAGTTATCATATTTCAAGAACATCCATAATTTAGGCAGTAAATACTGAGTTTCTTCCATGAGCTAGGCACTCAGATAATATGATAAACTATAGTACTGGTTCTTAAGCAGCTTACAGCCTAGTGACACCCATTACCATCAAAGCACTGCCTGGGGTTCTTGGGAAAGAGCAGGGTTTCTTGTGTCAGCTCCTGAGCTTTCCCCTTAGCAGGTGGTGTTCCTCCCAACCTCATATCTGGGTTGAAGCCCACTGTTGTCTTTGCTACTGGTCACCTCCCGAAACCCTGGGTGGGCTCCATGCACAGTTATGTAGGTTGTGCGAGGCAGTCATAGGACATACCTGCCACACAGTAGAACCCTTCAAGGGGGACATTATTCCACACCCTCTTAGTCCACCCCCACATGGGGACGTTTCGCTTCCTCTGGCTGCCCACGCCTCACTTCCTCACAACACCATGGGATTTCATAGACGCTACTACAAGTTTGGGAGGTACCAAAGGGATTAATGTAGAAAATGCCACACTAAGCATGGCTCTTCCTGAAAGACAAAGGAAACTTTTTACCAAGAATTTCAAATCTTCAAAACCCTCCCAAGAATTTCCCCAAGAAAGAAACCTGAAGGACACCCATATTATTTACAAAAGCAAAGTATCTTCAAGTCGGGGCAGGTGTGATGGGCGTGGGAGGCGCCTTCATCTGAAAGCTCTGGTGCTTCACCACCTAAGGCTGATCTCTCCCTGCCAGTCTGCAGTGGGCAAGTTTCCTCTTCATTCTCCCAGGTCTTCTGAAGGAATGTTTTGCAGAGCAGACCCACAGGGACTGAGGAGGTGACATGTGAAGGGAGCAGTCAAATCTTGCAAATAAAGAGGGACAAGTCATGACAACCACAGGACTGTGACTTTTGGGAAAAGGGTGGAATTAAACTGTCTGCTTTCAAAGTAAATCGCTTGACTGAATTAAATGGGTGGTTTTAATTTTTTCCCCCAATTTGGTTTGCTAATATAATGATAGAGTCATTTTTGCTTGACATTTACTCCACAAGCTCAGTAGTCATAGACTACATACACACAGTTTCAGAATTTGGGGACTGTGGATTTTGGGTAATACAGATTCCTTTCCTTCAGTGAAGTGATAAGAATAAAGAGTGTATTCCGGCCAGTGTGGCTCAGTGCTTGAGCATTGACCCAGGAACCAAGAGGTCATCATTTGATTCCTGGTCAGGACACAGGTTGCAGGCTCAATCCCCAGTTTGGGGCATGCAGGAGGCAACCGATAGATGATTCTCTCTCATCATCAATGTTTCTATCTCTCTCTCCCTCTCCCATCCTCTCTCTGAAGTCAATAAAAAAAACGTACTTTTAAAAAAAGAATAAAGGGTGTAAAAGTGGTGGAATGATTAAATGTGATGAAAAATGTGAAACTTTGCAAACCTGAGGGTCCTTCCTCCATTCAGAAGCAAGACCTGGTCTCTTAATACTTTTACCCAACAGTCACTAACCAGTCAGTATAAAATAGCAACCGAGGTTGATTATTTCATCACAGAGGGGTCTCTGTGTGTAGATGCAGCTGCATGGGAGTGATTGAACCTGTGTCACTCGTGAGACAGTCCAAGGGCAGAGTTTGGCCTGGTGGCAGGTGGGCAGGCCCTGAGGAGGCTGGACAGGGCCTCCCCTTGAAGCACACATTCATGTGTCTGCCTTTTATCCAATCCATGTTCTAGGGTTGTCCCACCAAGAGCCTGCCCCCCTGCCCCACCTTCATCTCCATTTCCCTGATTTGGCAGACTGGTGTTCTACATAAGGGTGTCCATTTCAGACTGCCCTGTTTGTGAACACAGGGCTCTCTTAGTCAGGAGGGAACTTCTGCAGTTCTCCTTTTTTTCTTTTTCTTTCCCTCTTTAGAGAATTTTATCCAAATACCTATTTTTGCCCCTGACCTTCTGAGACAAATCTATTGATTGAGCTTCTCAGTGTTAAGGCAATAAGGGAGACTTGTTCCTCTAAGTTCTTTGGTGTTTTTTTTTTTAAGAAATAAAATGAAAACCAGTTCTATCAGAGATGGCTGTACGGGTGAGATCCCAAACTCATAACCCTGAGCAAGTCCAGCTCAATGGGGGCTCCATAAGTCACCTGAGAGGAGACACATTGAGCAGTTAGAAGTATTTTAGGTGATTTAAAAATAGTGCCAAAGAATAAATCTAATAGAAACAAGAGGAGAACTTTGATTCTAGAATACCATGTGTTTCTTGAAGTTAGAATAAAATTATTTCCTGAAAAAACTCAAAAAAGTTGTTAATCATTCCCTTTTCAGGCACGATGTTTAGCAGGGTCTCAAGTGCCTGCCTAACAAATAGTTGCATTGGTTTGAGTGACCTAAACGAGGCATAAATCCTTACACATTTCCTACATGTCAAAGTGGTCTGTAAGATTTTAAAATGAACGTCCTTACTTGACAACTCCTTTGCAATTAGGCCACTGAATTGTGCACGTTATGTTGACTTGTTCCTACTATCTTCATTCTTTCCACCTCCCAACCCATTCTCTTTCTTTCACTCTCTCCTTTGTTGTTGTTGCTGTTGTTTTGTTAATCCTCACCAGAGGATATTTTTTTTCCACTGACTTTTAGAGTGGAAGGGATGGGGAAGAAGGGGGGAAGAGAAGGTAGGTGGAGAGAAACATCAATATGAGAGAGACACATCAATTGTTTGCTTCCCCCACACAACCCAAAAGGGGCCAGGGATTGAACTTGCAACCTAGGCATATGCCCTTGACCAGGAATCAAACCCTCGACTCTTCAGTCCCTGGGCTGTTGCTCTAACCTCTGAGCAACACTGTCCAGGGCTCACTTTCTTTTCTTAATTATATATTGTATATGTTTCCTACCACCTTCATAATTCTAACGTTCCACGTGAACAAATGCTACTGAAACCAGGATCCTGAGAATAATTCAAAAACTTGTTTAAATGGGAGTGGAAAAAAGGTTTTTCAGAAATGTGTTGAGTCCAAGTACATGTTTATCTTATCAGTCTTTTCTCCCTTGAGAAAGAAGAAAAGAAATAACTTGAACAAAAAACACATACATTTGTTACAAAGTGATATTAAAAGTTGATTTTTAGATAGATTAAAATTGAAGAAGTATGTGAATATATAATACATCAATTCACTTACCTAGTCTTTTTCTTAGCATTTATTGTGTGCCTACTATGTGAAAGGTATTATTCTATTGCAGTGTTATATGAGGGATATAAGCTATATGTCACCACCAGCCTTTTGGATATTTTAAATCTAGTAGTGGGAATACATTTTGTATCCAAATTACTATATTACTATGTAGAAGATGATACCCCAAAAAGCTATGAATAAAGTTCTTGGTGTAAAATTTGTGAAAGAGTGGATTTTTCTCCCAGAAGGAAAATTTATCAAGAATTTCTCAAAATTTCTTAAGAATCACTAGGATTTAGTAAGCAGCCATTCTGAGACTATGGGAATTATGTCTGCAAAGCCAATACAGGTAAGGTTTGTGTGTATCGGGGAGCTATTCATGTCACCTCACTGAGAAATCCAGGAGATATTTCACGTATACAGAGTAATGAATAAGGTCCTGTCCATGGGGAGCTTATAGTCTGCTAGGGGACATCCTATATGATAAAAGCCTAATATGCTAAATGTCCTGTCATCAGGTCATCCATTCAACCAATCTAAGCACAATATGCTAATGATCTGCTAAGACAGCTCAACCTCTCACTATGACGTTCACTGACCAACAGGGGCCAGATGCTCTGATGGGTAGGTTATCTTGCTGCTGGGGTCCGGCCTATCAGGACTGAGTGAGACAGGCTAGACATGTCCTGGAGCCCTCCTACGGTCCCTCCCCAGCTGGCCAACCTCCCATGTCCCTCCCCAGGCCTGATCATGCACCTGTGAGGCCCTTCAGTCTGGCCTGCATCCTTTTGCAATCCAGGACCCCTTGGGGGATGTCAAAGAGCAGGTTTTGGCCCAATCCTGCAGGCATAAAAGGCTAATATGCAAATTGACTGAACTTTTATGCCTGCAGGATTGGGCTGAAATCACTATGATGTGCACTGACCACCAGAGGAGAGACACTCAATGCAGGAACTGCCCCCTGGTGGTCAGTGTGCTCCCACAGCCAAAAGCTGGGTAGCAGACCTAAGCCATCAGTCGGACATCCCCTGAGGGCTCCCAGACTGCAAGAGGGTGCAGGCCAGGCTGCATGAATTTTGTGCACCAGGCCTCTAGTGATAAATATAAAAAAAAACATTTTAGTACAGGGCTAGAAGTGCGATATGAGACATACATACAAAGTATACATAAGAGGGGTTAGAGTAGGCGATGAAGACTGCTCTTGAGCCCTGGCCATTGCTCAGTAAGTTGGATCATGGTCCCATACACCAAAAGGTTACAGGCTCAATTCCAGGTCAGGACACATACCTAGGTTACAGGTTCGATCTCCCATCCGGGGCATACTGAACGCAACCAATCAATGTTCTTCTCTCACATACATCTTTCTTTCTCTGGCCCTCTCTCCCTCCCTCCTTTCTCTCAATAATAAAAAACGTATCCTGGGGTGAGGATTACAAAAAGACTGCACTTGAAAGATAATACAATTTTTACCAACACAGAAGGGTTAAGTGCCAAAGCAAAAGTTTATAGAAAGATGCAGAGATGTGAAATACGCATCCTTGTTAAGCAAATTATAAGTTTCCATCGCCAGAACATGGAGGACAGGTAAAGCCAGGAGGGGTCAGAAACAAAGAGGCCAGGTCCTTAGGTTAGGGACAGACTAGGAAGAACCTTGAGTGCCAAGGGAAGGAATTTACATTTAATTACTAGGCAACAAAGGCTTCCGAGCAAGGGAATGAAATCAGCATAGCAAATCATATAAGGGAATGCTTTTTTCTTTCACCAAAATAAAACACAGAACCTCCTTTAGTAAAGGCTATGGGATCACAACGAATAGACAGAAATACTAACACAAATAGTCCAGTTTATAAAGTTTATAAGTTTGTAATCATGGTCAAGTACAAGGAGAGCCTTGGGGTCCTATGATTATAAGATGCACAAGGAGGTCAATGTTTGTAATTGTTCATCACCAGGCCCCAGTGCTTAATTAGTACTTGTTGAAAAAGTGATGGAATTATCTGAAAAGTGAATGAAACAACGAAAATGACCCCAACATAATTTCAATATTCACACATGATGGAACAGTGAGAAAGATCACTTCTGGCTCTGGATGGGCAGCCTGTGGACCCCCCAGAGAGCATGGCGGGGTCCTCCATGAACAATGAGGGATCCATCCTTCATGGTGCTTGCTCCTCTGGCAGCCTGGATAACCAAATAATAAGAAAGAGAATGCATCCCCAAATCGGAGGAAAGGAGTAGACACCATTCCTACGCTTCTCGTGGACTTTCAATAAACCTACTCGTCAAGCAGGTAAGAGTGGAAAGATGATGGGATGATATGATTGGCAAAACTTGGAGCACTGAATGTATTCATCCTGGCGACATGATGAAAATGACAAAGGGAGGGATGAAAACCAACAGTCCACAACAGAATAAATATTGAGAAGTTAATTAATAAGTTCAGCAGAAGTGGTATGTAAATACACATAATTATTAAGGAAAACAATGTCGGAAATCCTATTATCTGTTTAAAAAATCTGTGACCTCTTTGAAGCTCGAGACCACACATTTGATGTCTGGGTTCCCAGCTCTTAGCACAGGCCTTACTAGGCTAGCAGGCACTCAATAAATAACTAGTAAATGCAAAGGAATTTACTCATATGCACGTGCTGGTAAGTGTCTCCATCACCTGCCTCCAGGGTGTGAAGGTGGTGTGGTCCACCTGACCATCAGCCTCCTGTCCTTTAGGTGGAACCTCAGGAGACCATCCTTCTTCCAGAACCCATCTGCCATTCCAGGGGTATGCGAGTAAGGTGGGGATTTTTAAATTTTACTGTTATGTGATTTTTTACTTTTATTGTTTTGGAGTTTGCTGGGGTTCCTGGAGAGATCCAGACAGAGTGACAGAGCAGGTGGCACAAGCCCTTCCCCAAACTCTGCAGTTCCCTGCATTGAGGGCCGCACCTCAGAGCTGACCTAAAATGCTTCCTGCTGTTCCAGGGCGGCTGTGCTTCCAGCATGCAAATTGCTGGCTGGGTGACTTGCTAAAGCCACTCCTGGTTTGAGAAGGTTAACTGTTGCCCAGGGTGCCCTGGGACTAGGTCCTAAAATTGATGCCTATTGACTCAGTTAGATTTCACCTGGCCCTCCCTCCACCAGAAGAAGCAACAAGGAGGCCAAAACCCAGTGGGTCACCTGATGACCGATATTCATGCCGGTAAACCCTAATCTTTGGTATTGGTGGTGCTGCTCAGCTCTCCAAATGCTGCCCCGCCTCTTGCCCTTCCCCAGCTGGAAAAGCAGAGCCACCTTGGGCCATGCTTGTCCTGGTGGCAGAATCCATCACGTGTCACCGCCTACCCTGCGTGTCTGCATGAGCATCCTTTACGTTGGAAGCTTCCTCTTACCATTTCCTTGACGGAATCGTTTCATCTGTAATAATTTTCCATCGCAAGCTGCCAGAGCTTTACCTGCTGTTCAAACCAGCCACGGCCGGGAGAGACCATTTTTCTTTGTGCTTCAAACCAACGGGAGGATGAAAAGGCCCCATAAATACAGCCAATCAGGAGTATTTTATATCTATTGCTGCGAGGAGAAAGCCCACCTGTAACAAAATAGAAGAGGAATGCAAGAAAATGAGAAGGAAAAAAAGAAAAGGAAGAAAGATTTAGGGAAAAAAAGGAGCAGGGTTAATACTTCATGTTGAAATGCGGCTGTACTTTATAGCAAAATAGGGCTTTGGGCTGTCTGGGCTATTTGTCAAGGGTTAAATGTCACTCAAATGCTGCCCATTATGGACTGGAAAGTGTGTGTGTGTGTGTGTGTGTGTGTGTGTGTGTGTGTGTAAGGATGGAGATGCTACTCTCTTCTTATGCATTTCAAATGGAGCCACGCTGGCCCAGAGATGACCTGCCACACGATTTTTAAATTATCTCTGGGCGCGCTCTGCTTGTTTTGGAAATGCTCTAAATAAAAATAATGGACTGTCTTTTAATAAGTCTCATTGTGAGGATTGCACATATCAAACCACGCCGTGCAGCTGGGAGGCAAACATCGGGCATGTGTGACCCGCTGCAAGAGAGACAAATGGGGACGCGGGCAGCTCCATCTAGGGACCGCTGACAAGGAAATGGCCTTCGCAAAACGACGCATCTGTCAGGGTGCGGGATATTGGCACCTGTCATGCAATCCCAGCCATGACTTTTAATAAAGCCGCTTTCCCTTAGGTAAAATCGGAGCCCGACTGTCATCGCAGCAGCAGCACGCCCTGCTCCCCTTCAGAGCGCGCTGTACGTGCGGCGGGTCCAATGAGTCTGCGAGCCAAAGGATGGTGTTTCCCCACTGTCCCCCATCTCCGGGCTCCCTCCGCATCTGAAAAAAATGTTGCACTGAGGCTGTTTTTTTCTTTTGCAAAACGCCTCCTTTGCCAAGGAATGCTGGTTTCTGTATTTATTTTTATATCACAGGCCCTTCCCCCGGCTCCCCCCTCCTCCCCTCTCTGACTGGGTTGTTGTTTGACTGGATTTAGCCTGGGGAGTATGTATATCATAAAAACCAGGGTGGGATTTGTTGGCTGTCAGTCAATAAATCAGTCAGAGTTTAATTACCAGGCAAGTGATGGGCTGCGGTGACAGGCACCAGCTCTGGGGGAGGCCGTTCCTTTTGGGGCAACTGCTATGGAAAAAACTAAAAATGCGGTTACTGTGTGTGTGTGTGTGTGTGTGTGTGTGTGTGTGTGTAGGATATGAAGAGGCAAAATCAAGAAGCAAAAAGTTGAGTGCATAAGCCAAAGAGAAATGAAAAGTTAAGGGACTTCATAGCAGCAGTCAACCCTAAAAAGTTTTTGTTTTAAGGCAGTGGAACGTTTAGGAGTCCTTTTCACAAAATGTTCTTTGGTAAAAGCTTTTCATGTTGTGTCTGAAACATCAGTAGTTGAGTGTTAGGTGATCTCTGTACTAACATATTAATTTCATTTCTTTGTGCAACACATAGAAGCATTTTGTTTGTGAGCTATTGAACAAAAAAGGCCTGTAGACAGGAGACTTCACATCCCCCAAAAATGTCGGAAAAAATATTGTGTAACAAATGAAATAATGTGTTAAATGGTGTTTACAAAGTGGGAGTCCAGTACATTTGCTCCCTTATTTAACATTTCTCTTATTTAACATTCCCACTAACAACCAATCATTGCTTCCCACCCCCCGCCCCCAACCAACACTTTTGGGCAAAATTCCAGGTTGAGTGACCCTGAAATACTGACCCAGAATTGTTGTGTTTTTTTTAAATTTTTTTTTCCAAAGACAATTTACACTCAACATGGATTTTATTTTTGACTCGTTATGAAAAATGCCGGCTTCTATCTGCTGTGTGTCATGACACTGGGTGTGGAGTCCTGCAAGATATTTTGACTGAAAAGATGTTTTATTTTATTTTAACTGTTCTCCACTGGTATGTCTGTTTGTTTATTTGCAATCCCCATTTTAAGGACTTGTGGCACGGTAACATAGGACCTGTAGGGCAGATTTCCTGGCTGGGAGTAGGGATGGAGAAGGTGGGTTTGACAGTACTGGTCGGTGGAGCGGGTACCATGTGGGTCCTTTCCCAGAATTTAAATTACATTGAATTTTACCAAGTTGTCCTGAATCTTATCCTTCTTTATGGAATTGCTTAGAATTATAGCATTAGAAGGATGCAATAATCAAAACCAAACCCAAGAGTCTGATTTTTTAAAATAAATATATCATTAAGGTTTAAGACAAAAGATCAGGCAGGAAGAGCTGTGAAGCCATGAAAAAAAACTCTACACATAACCCAGAAATCAGCAGGCTTTTGGCTTTGCCAATTTTTCTTTGTGAAGAAAATGTTTGGCAGTTTGCCTAAAATCTTAGCTGCAAACAGCAGCCACTCCAGTTTAAGTTGCTATTTAAAAAAAAAAGGAAAATAATAAACCTATACCACCTGTCCAGAAAATGGCTGGTGACCTGAGTTCTGAAAATTTAAAAACTAGAGCCAGCAAACCTGCCCCCCCCTTCCATTTGCTCTAGGTCAAATCCTTTTTGGCCTCAGTTTACCCAGCTCTTGGCGCAAATGCCAGTGCTCTTGCGTCCAATGAATTCCTCTATGATTTCAGTCCAGGTAGTTACTGGTCAATTTCAATAAACTTAAGAATGAGCAGGCTTTGTTTAAATGTCTGTTAAAACAGATTTTATGCGTGGCTCAGTGCTTTATCAGAGAGCCCACCATGTCCCCATAGCCCATAAAACACGTCGCCAGGCTTCCCCTGTATGTCGAGTTAAGAGAACCAGAGACTTTCCTAAGGGCATTCCTTTTTCTAATGGCTCACCCCATATTAACAGACTTAATGGGATATTTTAAGCAGAAGAACTATAATTGGAAGAAATAATAGTGGTATTGTCTTAGAGGAGAAAGGAAGATGCAAGATCATAAGGTGGAAAAAATAAACTAAATGCTATTTTTAATTAGCCAAAAGGAGAATGGATCTATATGGTTTGACATTTTGCAGTATTGGAAAGTGGCCAGTATTTTTGCCCCAACAGGATTCTTGCCTGCCATAAAATTGTGTCTATCGGGAAGGTATAGAGAAGTACTCATCACCTATTACGGCAAATCTCTAAATATGTCGTCAAAAACCAAAAGACAGCTGCATCACTGATTTCATACCACAGTTTCTTGTGAGGATGGATTAACACCATATTACCTATGTAGTGCTCCCCATCCTTCCCCCTTAATATCCCCAAGTGCTGCCTGAGCAGTTCATTTCCTCAACAGAAAGAGGAAAGACTTCGCATGCACACGGTGTGTCTGGTTTTTAGAGACCAACTCACGTGGACAGGATGAAAGACCTGGGTGAGATGGATGTGGAAGTCAGTGTTGGCAACTCGTCCCAATGGCAGTTGGCAGCTTCCTGTGTGGCCAGCCCTTCCTACCTCATGGTGAGCACACGTACCTCCATTCCCCCACACCCAACTCCCTCGTTCACGGTGCAGTCCATGCATGGACCTGAAGACCTCCTAGGCTCCAAGGAAAAGGTTCCAAACAAGGAAGGCAAGGCCCTGCTTGACAAGAACTGGCATCTTGTGGGGACAGACAGCACACAAACACAGACACCACAAGAAAAACATCAGATGGTGGTAAGTGCTACTTGGAAAGTGAAAATGATGCGGTGTGATCAAAAGCTCCTCTGGCTTTCTGGTTCAGGAACGACCTTTCTGAAGAGGTGACATTCAAGTAAAGGAGCCGGATGAGTGGAGGTCGCAGCAAGCACATTCCAGCAGAGGGCTCAGCTTGGAATTTTGGGAAATGAAACTAAGTCTGGGGTTTGTGACTGTAACAGATGAGGGCAACCTTGTAGGGATGAGTGAGGATGAGCAGGCGGCAGGAAGGTAAAGGAGAGCCTTGTACACAGGACAGCAATTGACAGGTGTCTTGGGTTCAGTGGGAAGCCATTGGAGGGTTTTAGAATGGAGGCTGACAGGATTTGGTTTAAGTTGAGTTTTAAAAGGATCACTCTAGCATCTGTTAAAGTGGCCAAAAGTAGACACAGGGAAACCAAAGAGGAGGTATTGAAATAGTCCAGCAATGATACGTCATGTCCCACAGGTCTTTCCTGTGTAAGGGCCCTCCCGTTCCAGTGCCACCAGGGACCACACTGGGCATGTGCAACACACAGACACAGAGTAAGGCAGCTAAGTCCCTGGGATGCATCAGGTCCCAGAGAATCCAGGCCCAAACGTGATAAAGTCAAGGTTTTGAGCAGTTGATTTTTACTTCCAGGTTTCACTGTGTCTTCCTTCTGTTCCACCATCAAGCAAAGCACACTGTTTGTTCAAATCCCTTCTGCTGCAATTTCATCAGGACCAGCACTAGATAGACTCAGAACCCACCCTCCCCGTTACCCATAGACATGCACAGACGACAGCCTGGATCCCTCCAATGTGAAGGCAGGAAGCCCACCCCGGTCTCCTGAACCCTCTATAGAATATCAGGTCCCCAGAAGACCCTGCTTTTCCTGGTGTCAGAAGCATCATGACTTGGGGAACACAAAGTGGACAGGTTTGCAGCAGTGGTGTTCCAAGCAGCAATCCACAGACAGCAAGGTCAGAGCCAGGCAGACAGCATGGGCCCCCTGTTTGTGAACACACTAGGCATGGATTTAGGAAGTTAACCTCAAAGCTCCAGGAGCTCCTGTCTCTTTAAATCTGTCTCCTCCCAAGTGACATGTGTGGCCCTGATGAATGGCAGAGTGGAGTCATCCATAAGAGGGCAGAGGAAAATCACGTTCATTTGCATACAGTAATTATTCTGTGAATCAGGCCACCTTTATTGCTGGCAGAAAATCTACTGTCAGCATCACTCCATAGATCACGTTTGAAAATCTAACAGCTGAGGAAAGTAATTGTTTGGAATCCATGTGGTGGGCACTCCTGTCGCCAGCATGTCAATTATCACATTTCTAGGTCAACAACAAAGTTTCTGGGTGCCAGTCAACCAGCCTGTGTTTTCCTCTCTCCCTTCTCTGCAATGCCCGGACCTGTCTCTGAGGGAGTCCCCCAAGACCCGGCATAGCTCTTGTTCCAATAGATTAGTGTGATCTTGGGAATGAACCCAAGGGGCTCAAAAACCTCATGCTTGACTCTTCAGAGTTGGCATCAAATGTAAATAGTGGAAGAATATTGTCCCCCCTTCTCTAGAACGCTGACCCCACCCACACCAACCTGCTGACACTTGTCACAGCCACTGCATCTACCACCTGCAGCTGAACCACCTTAGACCACGTCCAAAAGTGAGTCCCAGACAGACACACCCATGCGCATCTCTCCTGATGTCATGGAAAGGAGGAACGAAGGCATTCACTTCTTGTGGCTCTCTGATTTTTAAAAAATGGGGAGAATCAAGGTAGGATGGAAGAATATCTGAATGAACAGCCCCACAGAGGAATAAATTCATTACTTACAGGATGGAAGACATTTATATTTCCAGAGGAACAGTATAAAGGAATGTTTTCGTTTAGAAGAATGTGTACCAGGCAGAGCGGAAAGAGCAAGACTTGGGGCTTAATTCAAAGAGTTAGCGAGAATAATGGAAAGCAGAAAGACTCAGCTGGGTGACGTCAAGAGGAAGACAAACAGACAATATGATTGAGACAGGTGCTTTCTGATTTTGATTTTCCCCTTGTTGCCTGTAACATAATGTCCCTCTGACCTGCCAAGTTCTCAGGCGCACAGTGTAAGCAGGGCAAAGGCTGCACAGGGCTGGAGAAACAGCTCTGGGAACCCACGATTTTCCTTGACATTCTGGTTTACCCTTTCTACACCCAGGTCCAAATGCCTGTTGTAAAAGCAGGATAAATATATATGCATATCAAACAATCAAAAAGAACACTTGTAGACAATGTGACATTTGAAATACCATGAGCTGAAGGGCTATATAAAGTTATTTTACTGACACCAGGAATTCACTCAGAAAGTTAGGAGGAAAAGTGTCAGTTATGGTGAGGCTGCTTTGCTCATCTTCTTGGAAGAAGGGCTGCAACTAGAAGTCTTAAGTAAATGGCATTCCATCCTCAGAGTTTCTACAGGCTGGGATTTGCTTTGGATAAGTGACTTGGACAAAATATTTATAAAATAATATTTAATTCCCTGTGACTTGATTTTTCCTCTTTCATTTATCCTTCCTAATTAACAAAATGCTTTCACAGCATACATAAACCCTGAGGACCTTATGCTCAGTGAAATATGTCAGATGCAGAAGGAGCAGTGCTGCATGATTCCACTGATGTGAGGTTCCTAGAGGGGTCAGGTCCATGGAGTTGGGAAGTGGAAGGGAGGGTGCCAGGAGCTGGGCAGGGGGAGGGGAGGGGGCTTGTTGAATGTGGGGGGGCAGAGTTTCAGTTCTGGAAGATGAAGATGTTCTGGAGATGGATGGTGGGGATGGTTGTACAATACTGTGACTAAATGTCACTAACCGTACCATGGCAAAATTTGTGTTATGTATAGTTTACCACAATAAAACAATATCTACCTTACAACTTGCTTCTATTTGGGGCTGATGTGGGAAATGCAAAGGGAGGAGGTTATTAGAATTATAAAAACAGCTAAAGCACCAAGGATTTTGATCCAAGGTAGCATCTTCAATGGATTGGTTTCCTTCTATTTTCTCAAAAGGTTGTTTATGGGGTTAGGGAAGAGGGCACCTGAGCCTTAGATATACATGTGTCTGCCAGGTGAGTAAGGGACCTGAGGTGTTGGAGAAGACAGATGTGTCGCCCTTCAGAAAGCAAACCACGTGTTTTGGTGAACACTGTAAATCTTCTAATCTAGCTGATGTTTTAATATAGGGTCTTTTAATTGTATGGAAATAATACAGTATGTCACTACTTCAGCAATAATCTCTGTACTGACATGGAACTTAACAAAGATGAAATAGTTAATAAAATATACATGTACTCGTTTATATAAAAACTGGTGTAGTTCTCCAACTGGAATATTTATTTGTATGCTCTTGCCAATTTGGAGGTAACTAACTTGACATAGAACAGCCTGGTAATTTACCAAACTCACAAAATTAGCTAATGTTGGAAGGAGGTGTTACACCACAGACTGCCACTCCTAACTCAATACTTTTAGTTCATGATATTTCTGCTGAATTTGTCACCTAATTCCTCAGTTCTGTTCACAGCACAGGACAAAAGCCCATATTAAGAGAACATGGATGAGTTGATGCCTCTGCTCACACAATGAGATTACCTTGAAAGGATTACAAAAATAAAAAAGTTTTACTTCAGCTTCCAAAATAACAAAGTTATACAAATAACAAGAGAGTCAAAAACACTTAGTTACTCATATGTTGCTAACCTTTCCATTTGTCCTGTGCCTGGTTAACAGCCCTGATCAAGGTTTGTATCAAAGGATGTATCAAAGCTGGTTCATACAAAAATGGGAAACCCTCTGCCCTGGCCGGTTTGGCTCAGTGGATAGAGCGTTGGCCTGGGGACTGAGGGGTCCCAGGTTTGATTCCGGTCAAGGGCATGTACCTTGGTCCCGGGCACATCCCCAGTGGGGGGTGTGCAGGAGGCAGCTGGTCGATGCTTCTCCCTCATCGATGTTTCTAACTCTCTATCCCTCTCCCTTCCTCTCTGTAAAAAAATCAATAAAGTATGTATTTTTAAAAAAAGGGAAACCCTCAATAAAATCTCACAGTACAAACATTAGAAAGTGTAAACTTTCCCCGGACTTAAACTTTCTGAGAATATTTATCTCTTTTTCTGTTGTTTGAAGGTACATATTCCCATTGATCATGAAAGAATGTGTAAGCTTCAAAGGGTATCTCAGTCCTTGGCTCTGCTAATGCCCCACTCTCTTAGGTAGGTGAGTGCACTTAGATACTATGCACTCCTCTCAGGGAGGAGGCAGTGCATGGGCCACGGCACACTTACGTGTCCCCAGTGGGTGACAAGCACTGTGCTAGGCTCCAGGATTTTATCCATAGTCAAGGCAACAAAGACCCGCCCTTCAAGGCCGTTACATTCGCGTGGTGCCTGATTACAATGAATGCCTGATCAAATAGGACGAGTGCAGAGAGTGGTGAGTGCACTATTGTGACTATACCCAGGGGCTATGAGACAGCAATGAGAGGGCAAGGGTGGGGCTATGCCAGGTTGGACAGTGGAGGCGGCCTTCTGAGGAAGGACCACCTGGATGGAGCTGAGTCTTCTGAGCAGAAGGACTGGAGAACACATAGGTCCTGACTAATACAGGGGCAGGCTGGGCAGGACAGAGGGACAGACAAGTGGACAGGGTAGTGAGCAAGCCAGGTCACTGAGCATCTGGGAGTGCAGTGTGGACTTTGGGATTTATTCTGGTCACATGCAGGGAGCACCAGGGGAGTGAGGCATCTGAACACTCAGGGAAGAAAGGCTCCGGGTTTAACTGAGCATCACTGCTAGGAGGTCCAGTGAGATGAAACTGAGACTCGGCCATTGCCAGCAAGGTGAGCTTGAGAAAGCCATTGTGATGGAGTGCAGAGGATAAAACCCAATAGTGTAGGTGAGGGGAGAGGGCAGTTCTGTTGACAGTGAGAATAGGCATGAGGGCATTTTGCTCTGAGGTAGGGCACAGACATGGTGCAGACCGACCATGGTCAACATGAAGGCTTTACTCCTTTAAGATGAGAATATTAATGGGATTGATCCTGCAATGTGGTAGAAAAGATGATAAAGAGGAATAGTTGTAGGAAAGGAGGTCTGGGATGGCAGGAAGAGATGGGGTCCAGAGCACAATAGGGGTGTTGGCCAAGACAGAAGAGCAGTCTTCCTTCCCTTTAACAGGGGAAGGCAGAGCGCACGGGTAGAGCAAACCAGTGTGGATACGGTGGAGTGAAAGCAGGCATTTCTCCTCTGATGAGCCCTGTTTTCTCTCAGATGGGAGGTTGGATCACATGCTAAGTGTAGGGGGACTGCGAGTGAGAGACTGAGCTGGTGTGGATCATGAAATCGTCACCACAGAGAACAGATAGCAGCTTTTCTGAGGCAGCGTCCTGGAATTGTCTGGCGGTCTGAGTGCTCATTTCAGATCCGCTGTCATTTAACGTGCGTCCAGTTTGCACGGTTGGGGGATTTTTGTCTCTAACATTTAGGTACAGAGTGTCAAGTTATGTAGGTTTCAGAGGAAGATAGGAAACAAAATTGAGGATGATTTCAAGGTGCGCCAAATATAAGGTGTGTGATGACAGAAGAGAGAGTATGAAGGGGAATTACGGATGGTGAAAACCAATATGGTCAGTGGGTGGACAGGGAGTCTCCACGGAGGTCCAGGTAGCTGGGCTGCCTAAAGGAGTTGCTGAGCCAGCCTATGAGGACCAGGGTGGCTTCTGGAAGTGGTTGAGGACACCTATAGTTCCCTGTGGGGGCTCTGAGCTCCCCAGTGCTTGGTAAGAGGAACTGAGAGGCTGAGGGTTGACAGGCAGAGTCTGGGGAGTAAACACGCTGTGCAGGTCTCAAGCTTATTTCCTGTGATAATATGGTGAGAGGATTTATTTCCAACAGGACTGGAATTAACCTGAAACAAGGTGTGACTGGATTGGAGGAGGTCCATTTGCCATTACTGAGAAAGCAAAATAAATCAAGGACTTCAGAATTTACTTTTCAATCAGGACTCCCTAAGAAGATGTAATCTTCTGAAGTCACAGGTACAAAGAGAAAAGGGGCCCCATCAATTGGACGTCAAATTGTATGAGCATCAGGACTATGGTAACACAGCTTCATCACCGGGCCACATGGTTCTCACCTAGAAGCTCTGGGATCAGAATGTTTTGACGCAGTTGGAAGATCCTGGGTCAAGGGCAGGGACCACAACTTATGAGGTTCTATCTTCCTTCCTAACAGATCCAGACAGATTGACTTGCACATAGTGGGCATTTAATAAATATATGTTAGATTCAGTAAATAAAAGCTAAAAGTAAGTGATTAATGCAAAGGGGAAAAAACTAAAAAAGGAAAGCCATACCATCAAGAAAATTAATACCAAAGGCTCTAGTGAATTTTAAATTAGACACAAAGTAGTTTTGAAATTTTAGTTTAAAATTTATATCATACTAATGGCCATATTAGTTCAGACTATATTGGGGCAGGGGTGTAGAATGTAAGTTTTCTCTATTGAACTTTATATGCAAGTCCCAGTCAGAAATTGCTAGCATTTAATTTTTTTTTCAAATTTCCACTATATCACATGAATTTTAATGCAAAGAGGAATCAACTTAAAAGATCCCCTTATACTGTGATAAATTCCCTGCATAGGAAATACAATATTTTACTGCAGAGGGCTCTTTCTCAGGTGTATTCTAGCTCTGCAGCAACTTGACCTTTCTCACCTCCCTCAGTGAGCTCCATCCATCTCTGGATGCCCGTGTGCTGTGTGGTAGCGAAGCTTCAGGCGCTGTCTGGAAAGCTGCCCAAGTTGGCCAACTTCACTGATATAGGGATAGACCTAGGGATAGATGGTAGGCAAGTGTGCTTTTCAGAGTATTGTGTTCCCAAAGAGAAGCATAGAATTTAGTGTTTTCAAGTGGCAGAACCACTCTGAGAGACAAAGAGAAATGCAGTGAATTCACGGGGAGCTTCGGATCAGGTTCTGTAGCCTGCTTTCACCTGCTTCCTGAGGGCCCCCATGCCCACGGCCCCTGGGAGCAGTGGAGATGCATGCTGACACTTGGTGGGTATGTATCTCTCCCCAGTCAGACTCAAACATAGCCAGGTAAGTGCTGGAAAAGGTATACAGAGTTTCAGCTCTTTTTCCCCTTTTCCTTCTAGCAAGTGGTGGTACTTCAGGGTTCTGCTGTTCATTAAGGATCAAGCTGCCAATATTAGCTTGCTCAGATTAGTTCTTCATATAACTGTACTGATACTGGTGTTTGCATTCCTCTTCAGCTGAAAATTTGTCAGAGAAAAAGGCATTAAACCTGTCACGGAAGATAAAGATCAGATGTTTGATTTCAAACAGAAGAAGCAAACACGGCTCCATGGACTCCATTAACTCTTGAGATGTCTACTCAGAGTGGTGTGGGACTCCAGACCAGACTGCAGAGGGGGAGAAGTCCAAATCTCACCCCCATTTTCTGGGCTACAGAGGACATTGGACGTGGAACAAAAATACGGAGGAGAGAAACAAATTTGGAAAATTCTTTCTATGTTCTTTCTTTCTTTCCTTTTATTACAAATGTGACTTCACCATACAAGTAAATACCACACATGTATCTGTAAAACAAATACATTTCAACCATTTACTTTCAACTAAAGGTTTGGGAAGATAGCTCTGGAAAAATCTGTGGACATTAGAACATTAAGCCATTTCATGATACCTACACATCATCATTATAAAACCAGTCCCATGTTGATAAATAAAATACATACTTTCAAAAACTCCCCTCTCCTTTCACATTTTTCATGCTCCATTAAAATAAAACTAATGGATTTCTCTATTTCATTGACTAATGTATAAATAGTTGTCTCTGATCTTAACCTAAACCTTGAATTTATACAGCCGCTATTTCCAAATGGTCTGATTGATAAAAAAGATTAATATGCATAATATTTCTGTGACAAGCTAGATGACAAGTATTATTATCCCCATTTTATGGATTCAGACATTGGGGCAGGGAGAGGTTAAGAGATAGGCTGAGTGCCATGAAGGAAATTAGACTCTCAAATTTAGTGCACTTTTTATTATGCTATTTCCAAAGGTAAGTGTGAGATGGTAGATCAGAAGTCAAGAATCAGGGATGTAATCTAAACTCTGGTACTGAGTCATTGTATAGCCTTAGGCAAGTCACTTCACCTCCCCACAGCTCTGTCTCAGCATTAGGCAAAACTGACAGTCCCTACCAGCCCTCTGCTCCCTGCTGAGAGGATTAATGAAAGGAGACCTGTGCTGTGCAGCTTGTTGGTAGAAAGGCTCTCTCTAAATACAAAATATTGCGAGTGCCTTCTTATGGGTTCTGCAGGTTTTTAGCAGCCTCAAGAGACAGTGAAATGTATTGCTGTGCATTTGAATAGGCTGTCCCGGGTGCCCTGGGGACCCAGAGAGGCTCAGCACAACCATGGCTGAGTGTTCTCACTGGACTGGGACACCATAGCCACCTCACTTGCACAGCCCAGGACGGGGTGTCTGGCTGGGAACCACCAGGCAGTGATGCTGCCCTTTCAGATTGGCCCTGGAAATTGGAGGAATCACCTAGGAGGCGGGTTTGATCATGGAAATTTCATCAGACGATAACCTTGGGTAGGAGGATGGGCTTACCCTCGCATGACCCTTTGTGGTGAATGTCACAGAATGGAAGGGAAGCCCAGTCCAGCAGCCCCTGCAGGCATGGACGTGGAGGCGTCAGACACAGGATTCCATGCTTTAGGATGGAAAGTGCGACCCTGCAAGAACAAGGGATGGACACAGTACACACTGCCCTGCAGGCCCTTCAACTGTGTCCTTGAGGAATGCTAGAAGGGCCTCATCTTCCCTGTGCCATCCTCTGTTCTGACTACATGCAGCCCGTGTGATGACCACAGTCAAACTCTGTCTCCAATCTAGAACTCTCCCTCACACTCCAAAGTCATCTGAGCAGCTGCTCAGCACCTCCGCTGGGATGTTGAATGAGCTTCCCAAATTCAGTGTGTCAGACACGACCCCTGACCTTCCCCAGAAAATCTGCTCCCCAGCAATCCTCCACATGGTGACAACAGCTCCATGTACCCATGGTTCAAGCAAGGACAGCGGTGTTGCCCTACATTTCTCTTCTCATCAGTTCTCCTGACCCCCAGAGCCCTAAGGGCACCCACTCACAGTGTTCGCCCAGAGTTACTCTCTGTGTGCCTCCTCCACAGCGATCACGCTGATCTCAGCCACCTCCACCAGGGCCTGTCACTGTAGGAATCCACCAACTGCTTTCCTGTTTCTCTTTTGTCCCCTATAATATTTTCTCAGCACAATTCTTTTTTATTTAAGTATATATATGCTCAATATTATTCTGATTAGTTTCATGTGTACTAAACAGTGCTTAGATAATTGTATACTTTACAGAGTGTTTCCCAATGTTTCCAGTACCCACCTGGCACCATACATAGTTATTACAATATTACTGACAATATTTCTTATGTTGTACTTTATATTCTTTTAAAACATAAAGGAGACCATTTAATGTTTTTTGCTCAAAACCCTGCAAGAGCCCCCACTCACTCTGGGTAGAAGCCAATGCATGCCTTGCTCCCCATGTCCTCCCTGACCTCACCTCCTAGGACCTGTCCCCAGGATGGCCTCCTGTGCCTCCTTAACTACACTGGACACACTCCTGCCCCTGGCCCTCTCTCTGCACTGGCCACCACCCTGCAGGAATGCCTACCCACCAACGCCAACACCGACGTACCTTTGAGATGTTATGGGTCCCCTCCAGACCACTGCGATCAAGGGAAGATCACTACAAAGCCAGTCACATGAATTTTTCAGTTTCCCAGTGCATCTGAAAGCTATTTGTATATTATACTGTAGCCTATTAAGTGTGCAATAGCATTATGTCTAATAAAAAACACAATGTTCATACCATAATTAAAAAATAATTTATTACTAAAAAATGCTAACCATCACCTGAGCCTTCAGCAAATTATAACCTTTTTGCTGGTGGAGGTCTTACCTTCAATTTGTAAAAACAAAAAACAGTATCTGTGAAGAGCAATAAAGCAAAGCATAATAAAGGGAGGTCTGCCTGTATCCACCTCCTGTTTCCCTGAAGTCCTCCAGTCCCTGTTCACTCCCGGGCCTTTCCCGGAGGCTATGGAGCACCTCCCTGCTTCCCGTTGAGGCCTCCCCACTGCCCTCAGCAAGCCCCATGGACCACTCAGTGGCTTCTTTTTCTATTGCATTTACTACCTTAGTTTTCTAGGGCTGACATAACAAAGCACCACAAACTGAGTGGCTTAGACAACATAAATATTTGTGTCACACTTCCGAAGGCCAAGATCAAGGTTCTGAGGGCTGTGTGGGGAAGGGTCTTTTTCAGGCCTCTCTCCTGGCAGAATTCTGGTGGTTACTGGCAATCCTTGGCTTTCCTGGGCTTGTCAATGGTGTCCTCTCTATGCCTTCACATAGTTGTCCCTCTGTGTCCAAATTTCCCCTTCACAAGGACACCAGTCATGTTGAGATAAGGCCTGCCCAAATGACCTCATTGTAACTTGATAATCTCTGCAGAGACTCTATTTCCAAACAAGGTCACAGTCTGAGGTACTGGGGGTTAGGACCCCAACTTGTCTTTCGTGAGGGGACACAATTCAACCCAGGACATATGCAATATGTTCATTTAATGTGTTTCATTTCATTGTCTGTTTTCCTTTGTGAGAAGGTAATATTTTGGGTGTGTTTTCGGTTGTTATTCTCCTGATAGAAACTCAGCTAAGCATTTAGAATAGCAATTGAAACATTTAGATGTCTAGGAATACTTATAATTAAACGAATGAATGGACTTCATCACCATTTTGAAAACAAGTTCTGTGCTTTGCCCAATGTCCTGCAGATGACTAAGCAAAGAGTCTGGACCCAGATTGAAGGGTCCCCAGCTCAATACATGGGCTCAGAATATGTTGCTGATTAGATGGCATGGAATGGTGGTAATAGAGATGATGAGATTACCATCGGACGGGTAGGCCTGGGACCCTGGCTCACTCTGACGCTACACTTCTCTGGGCTCTGGTTTCAGACAGGTCATTTGGAGCCTGGATGCCAGTGAGCTCATCCTGTGCAGCTCTGTGTGTTAATGATACAGCACAAGAGTTGCCTGGTTACCCTCCTCATCTCATCAGCCATGGTGGCCTGTTACCAATTTCCAGAAAATGAAACGAGACCCCTGAGGACTGTAATTTGGGGAGAGCAGTAATTCAGGAATGTTTGAAGGGATCTGGAAAACCTGCCCAGCCCATTTGTCCTCAGGCACAAATGGCAGGAGGCCCCAGGGGTGTGAAGGCCAGAACCAAGCACTGGCCATCTTATCAGTCTCACTACCAGGGACCTCGTGTTTGTTTACTCCTTAGATAAACTCTGGAATCCTTGGGAATGTGCCAATAAATCTATTTCCCCAAATACTTCATTCTTGTTTATAGGACGCCTTCAAAAGACACAAGGGCCTGTTGCAGACAGAAACAACCCCTCACTCTCAACAAACCCAACCTTTCCCTCCCCCCGCCCAAAAAATATCTCTTGAGAACAAGCCCCCTAAGCAATGGTCCTAGGTTTTAGCTCACATGGAAGGCAGTGCTGGTGCTGCTCTGAGTAAGTCCTGTCTATTCCAGCTCAGTGCATTTCTGAAAATATTTCAACATCTGGCCATAATAGCATGACCATTCCACCTGAAAGCCACACTTATTTTTACTGTTCACCGATATGAAAATGACCCAATAGGAAATTTTGATCATTTTGCTTTGATAGACACAGAGGTTCAGCAAATCATATGGATGGATGTGTTTTTCCTGATCACAGTTCAGCACATGTCACACCAAGTTCCTTCACACAGTTTTTTATAGTTCTGGGCAGTTGGGTGTAATTCCGACAGCCTTCCCTTTATTATCTATCTAATGGATTATCCTGCTTCCTATCTCCATGGCACCAGATGGCATTATCTCCTTAGACTGGCTGTTGCCTTTTTAGTAGAGTTACATAGGAACACGAAAGGTCAGGGGGACACCATATGGTCTGGGCTTCCCTGCCCCTTTATGCCCGGAAAGGCCAGATCATGGGAGCCGCCTCGGCCATGCTCCTTTAGACGGGTTAGTCCACTTCTAGTGAAACGCTGTAGTCAATAAGGCCTTGAATGTCCACAGTCAGCCATTAGTGTATGTTCCAAATATCTTATTTTATGAAAACTAAATTATAAAATAACCATTCGCCTGTTTTTTTTATTTTAGAAAATGTGGCAATATACCTGTTTTTATACATTCTGCTATTTTTCTAATAACTCTAATGTATGTTTCAAATGCTCTGGTTTACAGTGTGACTCCACCATGCTATCGATTTTTAATTATCCATGGAAATTTGGGTTTGACTTGTGAAATCTATTCTCCTCTGTCAATGATACCTGGTCCTGTGTCTTGCCAGTTGGGGTTTTAACCCTTATTTCATCTTTAAATTGTTGCCTCAACTGTCTCCCATTGACACAAAGAGGCCTTTGCTTCTCTAATGAGCAGCAGTTCTAATAAGATGAAAACGATTGAACTGTTGGCTTTTGGGGGAAGAGCTTCTGAATGAGAAGATTCCCAGTTTGGAACTGATAGTCAGCAGTCCCCGAAGAATTGCTGAGGAATGTTCTTTCAGGAGTTAGAGAATCAATAATTCTGATCCTGAGCCTTTTCAACTTCAAGTGCCTTATGCACGTTAGCGGTGAATTCCCCAAACACCTCCTGTGACCTGGGAATTCCCCTCTCTCCTTTCTTCCTCCTCTCTCTCTCTCTCTCTCTCTCTCTCTCGTTCTCTCCCCCCCCCCCCCCCACTCTCTCTTTCTATTTTTCTTTCTTTTTCTTGGCTCAATAAATTTGGATGAAAGAATTGATTCCTCTTAAAAATATATATACCTATATTTAGGTCAAATTCTCCTTTTAGGGCTGTATGTTGTGACTGCTGACAGATCTCATTGTAAATTCCCTGTGTTATTGTTGATTTATAAGCAACTTTTTGAAGTTGTGGAAAGTGTCTGATCCTTTTAGTTTTGATGAAGTTTTTCCTCCCTCCATCTTACCTTGGGCCTAAAAATTCAGATCACTGTTGAATTTTCACCAGATACAATTAATAAATAACTATGCCATAAAGAACAAGGAGATAGGTCAGTTACTAACCTCACTTCTTAATACATTTCCCTACATACCTCACTCTCAAGCAGCTTAGACATTCTTTTTATAATTTCAGATATTTCCTTCATTCTCAAGGTCAGCTGGTGGCTCCATTTTTCTTTTTACAAAAGTAACCTGGCTCAATTCCTGGCATTTCACAGGCTCCAGGATCACGAGGCAAGTTTCAGACCTGAACTTAGACAATTTTAAGCTCTGTACCTTCTTGCAACATTGAGCTGTCACCTATAGGCTATAATTGGGCTGCTCAAGAGTCACTTGTAATCAAGGCTTTTAAAGACTTTTTTTCAAGATGCTACAAATAGACTCAAAGACTATAGGCTTATGAAGAAATACTCAAAGAATATAGGACTTCCAAAAAAATTCTCATAGAAAGAAGAAGATGTAAGCTCTAAACACATCACCACATTATCCTATCTGGGATTGTATCCATAATAGAATCTGCCTCCTGGGGTTGTCACATGTTTTAATTGATGGCACAAGTAGAACATTCATCTCACTGTCTGCACAGCAATAAGGGTTTGATAAATATTAGTATTATTGCATGAGCTCTAACAGTGATTGTGAGGTGGTTGTTACTCCCATTTCACAGATAGATAAACCAAGGCACAGTTGGATGAACAGATTGATTTGACTCAGACTGTGAGCTTGTGAAAAGGGTAAGACAAAATCCCAGATATTCTAAGTTTTAGCTGATTTATGCACAGTCCAGCCCTACAATAAAATACAACATCTATTATAGACAGAAATGAGTCTCCTGGTTACCATTTCCCCAAACAACTAGAAATAGAAGTCACTCAACCCTGAAGCCCACATAAATGAAGGTAGATAAAAGCTCTTTCTTTCCACATATGGTCAAGTAGGTTGGGTCCAGGTGAGGAGAGGACTCAGAAGGCACAGGCTAGGGCCAGGCTAATTAAATGAAGGGTGTCGGGATCCCTGAAAAAGATGGGTGAGGACTAATGCTCCGTGGTTCAGATTATTGAAATGAAGCTCTGATGTTCTGAACACTTACCTTGATGAAGGCCCACTCCTGAACCCCTGCCATCATCTCCAGCTCTAATAGCGTGTCGGTAATGGTGACCAGTAAATTAACCCTGGAGAACACTTATTGATCTCTACCTCAGATTGCTGACTTCAAAAAAATGTCATTGTTTCATCACACACACTGTTCTGCCTCATTAGCTGCTGTCACTGTGTTCCTGGGTACCCAGGGACTCATTACTCGTGACATGGTAACTCGGCCTGAACTCACCAGGTTGTTAGGAAGCCGAGACAACAAGTGGCTCTCTGGTCTGGTCCTGCCATTGTCCTGTCCCGTTTGTGGGTGGAAGGGGTCCCGACAGTGATCACCAGAACAGTGGACAAGAGCCTAAAACATGTAAAGGTGACCCCAGCCTCTACCCTCGTCTTCATAGCCGAGACAAGTACATGAGCTCACGTTTCCTCACAGGCGACTTTCCAGACCTAATAAAGCTCCCTTCCTTATCATAATCGGCAGCTCCCAGGCTCCTGTTGATGATCTCTCACCCTGGAAATGTTTTATAGTGGAAGCTGCTGAGCCCCATTAGATGATTCCTAATTAGATCAGAACTAGCCAGAGATCTGAGATGCAAATGAGAAGGCCATGAGGAGTGGAAATCAGAGCAGGTCCTTAAGGAGCTGGCTGGGAAATGGCATAAATTTGTAAAAACAAGAATGTGAAGGCAAAGAGGGAAATTCAACTTCCATGGACATAGAAGGCAATGAGGAAATAGTTTAAAATTGTAATATCTACAGGGTGTATCCTTTATTTGTTGTACCTGGGCAGGCAAGTCATAGAGGGAAAGAGACTTGTTACTTCCTTTGTTCTTAAAATAGCAGGTGGAACAGAATGAGTTCACTTTTTGCGGTAGATTACAAATCGAGCAGGAGTAGGTAAAATGTGAAAAGAATGAGACATTTAAATTGTGGAAAACTTGATAAAACAGTATTTGAGGGAAGATCCCAACCTGGGGCGTGGGCTTATGGCGGTCCCTTGGATATCCATAGAGAAGTCGTCTGTTGTGGCTCAGATGTTTCCGGTGCTTCTCTTTCAGATAAAACCTCTGCCATATTCTTCCAGTGGTTAGTAGCAATAAATGCTTTTTTCTGGGAGGTTTGACTCAATTCTACAAAGAGCTAAGCATATTTCTCAATCAATATTTGTAAACAATGTGTTATTAAGTTTGGTAACACTGTGAGGTAATTTTTGGGGGGGAGCGGGAGGGTTCTTTGATTTTTTTTTTTTTTTGTAATTCAAGACAGCTAAATTTTCTTCATGGCTTGTAAAATAGCTCTAAAAGAATTTTGCCATTAATAGAAGCTTATCACTGATTAATTAATTAATTCTAATTAATCAAGGTTTTTCTGCAACAGGAAAATATTTGAAGAATAGTCTTCCCTCTATTGGCCACTTTAGTATACATTTTTCAGAAGAACAATATATAATTTCATTTGCAACAATTTGACTTCTACAGAAAAAAATTAGAGAAGTTTTTGAGAAAATTAAACTTATGCAAGTTTTTGAGAATACAAATCATTAGAACAGATTAAAGGAAGTGGGCTGAGTATCCGTGAGGACAATGTGGGCTGTGTCGGTTGGTAACCCCACAGGAGGCAGGTTTGGGTGGGATACGGGAGGTGCAGGAAGGAATTAAGCTACAATTCCCCATTTCCACCAGCGCAGAGTAATAATAGCATTACGTATGAACAGAGGTGGAAGACAGCACCTCCTTGGAGAGCAATTCTCCGCTCCATAAGCCATGGCAGCGTGCTGCTTGGCCTTGGGTATGAGGAGGTGAGCCCAGAGTAGAGTTTGATGGCGGCAACTGGGAGCATGTGCTCTGCCTGAGAACTTAGAATGTTTTGGAAAGTGATGGAGACCAGAGGAGAGAGGTGGGCAGAGACAGATGATAAGAGTAAAGGTTTTAAATATATAAAATGGCTGGCACAATTTTAGGGACTGGAAAGTGTAATGAGATATTGAGAAATTTTTATAAATTTCCATGACACTCAGGTGCATTCTTCATCTATTGTTACATAACAAATTATCCCAAATACAGCCACTTAAAACAGCGAATGTGCATCGTCTCTCACCATTTCTGCAGGTGAGAGTCCACCAGTGGCTAGGCTGGGTGGTTGTGGCATAGGTTCCACTCTGAGGTTGCAGGTAAGCCATCAGATGGGGTTGGAGGAGCCACTCCCAGATGGTGTGGTCAGTTGGCTGTTGACCGGAGGCCTCAGCTCTTCACCACATGTCCCTTTCTTGCAGAAGCACAGGTGTCCTCTAGATGTGACAGCTGGCATTGCACAGAGTGGGTGACCTGAGAGATCCATCAAGGCAGGAGCAACCTGCCTTTTATGACCTAGATTGCGAATCACATTGTTACTTCTGCTGTATTCTGTTGGTCAGAGACTAATCTATTTATTGGGAGGGGAGAGACTAGCCAGGGGTGAACACAGGACCACAGAGGTTGCTGCACCCACACTGACCACTGCCATGTCAATCTTTATCTCCACACCTCGTTTGCTACTGATGCCATGTTCCTGAGTTTAGGGGAGGAAAGATTTTTAAAAAGGACTGCATTCCACACTCAGGTTAAAGTAGAAGAAAAGAAAAAATAATTTATAAAATCGACTAATTAAGCATAACTTGGAACCTAAAGCCAGGACACACCATCAAAATTAAACAACGCCGGGAATGTTCAGAAGAATCTCTTGTTATTCTTGAAATGTTAGATACTCGTTTTCTACAAATGATCACAAACACATCAGCCTAACACAGTACCCACTCATATCCTCACAGTTCTGTAAGTCGGAAATTGCCCACAGGTCTCTCTGGGGTAAAATCCAGGGGTTGGTGGGGCTACCATTCTTACTGAGGCTCCAGGCATATTCTGCTTCTAACCCATCCAGGATATTGGGGAAAGCCAGCTCCTTAGAGTTGTGGGGCTGAGACCCTGATATGTGCTCCTGGACCCTTCCAAGCTCCTTGTTATGCTTCCGGTGGGCCCATGAGGTCCATCTCAGGTCCAGGCATGTGAGACCCACTTCTCAGAAGCAGCCGTGGTATAGTTAGTCGTTCCCCTACTCAAATCCTCTGTGCTCTTCTTCTAGCTAAGTTCTCACTTTCTGTGATTAGACTGGGCCCACCTGAATGATCCAGAATAAATTCTCTATTTTAAGGCCCTTAATATCAGTGACATTGATGAAGTCTCTTTTGCCATGAATAAAACCTATTCACAGGTAGCAGAGATTAGGCCGTGGACATCTCTGGGAGGCCATACTGTCTTCCACAACACTCAAAGCTTTTTCATCATTGAAGTCACCTTCATAAGAGCTGGTCAGGTGATGGTAGGAAAGGAAGGGGATGCAAATCAATGCTAAGAAGTTGGAAGCAAAGGAGAAGCAGGGTGGCACACTCATACCAATCAAATGCCAGGAAAGGCTCCTTGCGCAGCTCTCAAACACACTGGCCCAGCTGCAAATGGCTGCAGGCAGAGCCCATGCACCTGGTGCACCGGGGACATCATGTGGGCACCTCCCTATGGAGAATGGCGCCTGGGAAATATGAGCAATGAGGGGAGGTTTTGATTTGGTTATTTAACTCTTTCAACTCAAATTATGAACATGACCCCCTGCTTGAACTCCATTAGGATACACAAACACATTCACACCTGGTGTGAAATTCATTGGTCACATTTTAGTGCACAGCAAGTTTATGGCTAAGTGATAAACTCTAGCAACAGAGAGCTATGCTGTAAATTCCCAAGGCCTTAACTACACTGCAAGTGCTATTATGACAGAAAGGGTTGACATAAGAATATATCTTTCTTTCAATAGTATGGGGTTTACCTTACATTTGTTTGCCTTTAAGTTTGCAGTATTCCTTTGTATTGGCTACTTTTGTGTGTGGCTTCAGGAGTTTTCCTCATGTTAGACTACAGTTTTACATTGGCTGAGTCATTCTCTTGAAGAGAAGAGTATGGTCTGAAGGTCAATGTCACAGAACACCTGGAAAGTTCAGGTCAACCACCCTTTCTTTTTCCTGTAGCATTGGGGTCTCTAATTTTCCTACTCCTTCCTAGGCTCTGAGCAGCCATCTTTAATTTTGTTATTTCAATATGAATTACTGTAAATGCTTTAAATGCCCTGCTCCCACTTTAAATAGTGTTTTCTAGGTTCTTTATAACTTTCTGTATTGAGAAGCTAGTCAATATTTGTTGTCAGGTTGTTGACCTGAAAGGTGACCTATTGTTACTCTAACATTGATATGCTTCAAACTCTAAAGTACAATATTCTGAAAGAGAATGCATGCCTTTCCAAGTCTATGCATATATGCCTAGCTGGTTCCGTTATTTTTATTAAATTTATGGGACAATTTCAATCAAACTTTATTATTTTCATGGCATTGACACATGGCTAGTTAATCCATCAAACAACCAAAAGGACGGTGGCACACCTGTTAGACACAGTGGTGAATGTTGGCTCTGTTCTCTGATGCTCAAATACTGCCTAACCAACTTATTTCACTTTCTAAGAGGAAAATCTCCTGGAAAGGAATGTAAATGTTTGTATAGTACAGTAAGAACTTTTTTCATATGCAGATTAAGTATAACATTTCTGCATCTGGAAGGATTAACAGTCTGCATACTCTTCTTTAGTTTGGGCTGACATAAATGTGTATATTTAAGAATATGTCAAATATTCTTTGTAGGTGTGTACTAACACCTGCTATTTGTGATAGCCTCAGAACATCCTTCACCCACTCCTGCACACACATCTGGGAAGAATGGAATGATGCATTTGGAGTGCTGGTGTCTAGAGACAACTTTCTCAAACTCCACAGAAGAGCAACAAACTGGTCACTCTAAGCAAGAAGGAAGTTGAGGTCAATACCTTGTTGTGTGTAGTGGTCTCACAAAACAACCAGCAGGCGTACTTGGTCCTTGGCAACAAATCTGACATGACCAGTTACCAACTTCCTGGGTAATGTAGCAACTAAACAGCAATAGGACACAAGAAACAACTGGAATGACCATCAAAAAAAGCTTAACTCCCGGCAGCAAGATGTGGGTGTCCAGTGACACCCTCCCACAGCCATCGCCAGCTAAGTGACAATATTGAAAGAGATCCAGCAACTGGAGGAAGTTGAAAGAACTGGTAAGCAGCCTGAAGGAAAGGCTATAACTACTATGAAGCCATTGTAATGGACCTATTTAGGAGACCACAGAGCTTGGGCAACCTCACTGCCAGGAGCAAACCCGGTGACTCTCCACCCTGCACCATTCAGATGCCAGAGAAAGAGAGCTCAAAGGAAACAACTTGCAGTTACTAAGGAAATGTACAAATGTAATGCCCTTACAGATAAAAAAAAATAGGTTCATCTAACCCCCCAATAGGTCTACCTATCTTCATTACCAACCTGGATGCCTGATTAATCTATTCTTAGAGGTTTCCATGAATATGCTAATTTAGCAACATTGAAGTTTATCAAGTCTTCCCATTAATATGAAAGTTCTGTCTTAAAACAAGAAAGCTAGATGCCAGCTGGGATAGAGTCTTGCTCCAAGTGCCCCTAGCAGGCAGAGTGGCTCCCCAAAGATGCCACACTCTATCCCCCCAGAACCTGTGTTTACATTACCATGCATGATACAGGGACTTTACAGGCATGATTTAGGTCATAGATCTCAAAATAGAAAAGTTATCTTGGATTAACTAGGAGTGCCCAAGCTAAGCCCATGAGCCCTTAAAAGCAGAAACATTCTCTGGCCAAAAGCAGAGGAGAAGGAGTAGGTAGGGAAGTAACTAAAGGCAAGATGGACTTGCCATGCTCTGCTGGTGTGAAGGAGGGGCCATATGATAGATGAGGTGGCCTCAGTCAACAAGGACACGGGGATCTCTGCTCTGTGGTCCCAGGCAGCCAAACTCAGCACCAACCCATGTGAGCTTGAAGTTGGTTCTCCTCCCCTGGGTCTCAGACCAGAGCCCGGCTGGCTAGCACCCGTGACCCCCAGCAGCAGAGTCAGTTGAGCCCCTGGACTTCTGACCTCCAGAATTGGGAAATGATAAGTACATGTTGTTGTAAGCAGCTAAGTTTGTCATAAATTTTTGTAGCAGCAATAAAAAAAGAATAGAAGTACTTTTGACAGTATTTTGAAATTCTGTTATTAAATAAACCTTCCGTATGTGCAGCAGGAATTGAGTCCACTATTGGGGAAGGCCAGCTTATCTGACTTGGCAGGTGATACAGAGCCCAGTTCTCTGGGACACTCTGAGCCCGGTGTGCTGATGCCCACTGTGGTGCCTACAATGTCCTCACAGTCACAGGGACACACAAGGAGAAACAACAACAATTTAAAAATAAAGGATTCAGACAAATTAAACTGCCTGAATTTTGCTAAATTACACAAGCACATGATTCTGAAGCATATTTCCTACAAAATTGTGTGTCTAATGTTCATCCGAATTGTGTCCTGTAGAAATACAACCACATGTAGTCAGAATAAGGCACATCTAATCCCATAATTTCTTTTCTATCAAGAGGGCTGATAAAGTTATTTTACGTAGTTTAAGTTGAAACCCACCCATTCAGGTCAAACAGTTGTTTGCAGAGCTGATCACATTGTAAGACCTGGGATGAGACCTCCTCCTTCCTGACTTCCTGTCGCTGTCACAGACACATTCACAAAGTATTGCATTAAATTAAATATATAACATTTTTCTGTCCAATCATCTAAAACAAACCAGTGCTTAAATATTTTAAGTATGAGCAACACATTTTTAAGGGTTCCCCTTTTTTTAATCCTTTGGATAATTATAGATCAACCAGGAAGTGATAAGAATTTCTAAATATGCCCTAGCGGGTTTGGCTCAGTGAATAGAGCGTCAGCCTGTGACTGAAGGGTCCCGGGTTCTATTTTGGTCAAGGACACATGCCCTGGTTTCGGGCTTGATCCCCAATAGGGGGCATAGAGGAGGCAGCGGATCAATGATTCTCTCTCCTCATTAATGTTTCTATCTCTCGCTCCCTCACCCTTCCTTTCTGAAATCAATAAAAATATATTAAAAAAATAATTTCTGAATAATGAGAAATATATTCTAGTCAGAAATCCAGAGCAATTTGGAGGGTTTGCAAAGCCATGCAGAGAGGAAGGCACTGCTGGGCTTCCATGGCGTCGTAACTGGCATCTTTTGAGTATCAGAGGAGTGTCCCTTCCTGATTGTATTCAGATCTGGAGATCAGTAGAGAAGCAAGTGAAGACAGAAATGATTACCATCAAAATGGTTGAAGGTGCCACAATTCACAATTACGAACTCAAGAGCAATGTCAGATGGGGCTTTCTGCCACTAGCACATTGCTGGGAGCCACATGTGAGACTGTGACATATGACAGCATCAGGAATCATGGACACAGGTGCAGGTGGGGTGAGGACCCAGGAGGACCAGGAAGACTCTCTGGTACCTGGAGCTGAGGGTGTTGAGTTTCCACCACCTGTATTCCAACAGAGTCTGTGTGGGTTTTTCAGGTCAATGGTATGGCCCACTGCATCTTGTTTTTTTTATATTCTTATTATTTGTAAAATTCCCACTAGAGCAGTGTCTTTGGTCACTGTGTGGTTAGTTGGTGTTTTTCTATTCTGTGGTTCTGAAAGAAGAATGTCTAATGCATAAATAGGACCCTGGCCACTTACTCAAGCCTTGGACACAGTTGCACTTCAATGGCTGTAAGGAGGGGAGGGGGCGTCCTCTGTGGGCTGACCTCGGGCAGCCAGAGACCATGCTGACTATTGCCAATATACTGATGGTCATCAGCAGTGGGCATGGCCATTGGCAGTTAAGAGTGCGTATCACTGAGCCGTGCCAGGGGTCCAGCAGGACAATACATGTCCTGTGATTTGGGTTGAGACCTTTCCTCCAAATACCTGTACAAAGAGCTAAACTCCACTGATCTAACAGGCACCTTTAGAAAGTGCCGAGTGGAAGCTGGGGGTACGCACTGTACATCGAGAAAGATTAAAAGCAGCCTCATCATCCAACGTCCAAGCTGTTTCTTTCTCCTCATTGTGAGCTTCTTCCTCTCTCCTCCTCCTGCTTCTCATCCTCTTCCTTCTGTTTCCCGTGAAAATACCTCCCACTGCACCGTGAGCGGTGTTGACCCCACAGCCCTCTTCAAGGGTAGTCCCCACAACAACCAGGCGGTGATGCACCTGAGGGATTCCTCGCTCATTCCAAATCATTTAGAACTAAATTTACTTTTTATTTAAATATTTTACAGGGGAAATGTAAAAATAAAAATATATAATGAGCCCTATGTACACATATTGGAGTTTGAAAACGCATCCAGTCATTGCGAATATGGTTTCAATTACATCCCCGTAAACTTCACTCTGTCTTCTGTTAGTCTGCTGCAAATTCCAGGTAACATCCGTAAATATTTCACTATGTGCTGTATCCAGAATAAAACACACACACACACACACACACACACACACACACACACACACACACAAACTCTACCTAGGCATCACTTAATGAAACAGAAGTAAGAAGAGTTTTCATTCCACAACCTCTTGTATATGTCAGTGTCAGCCTTTTTGGCCATGCTGTTTAAAGGACGCCATATCTGCTTATTGTTCCAGTATTAAGAAGTGTGTCCATCCTCTAACCCTTGCACCTGACTGCCCTGTTACTTGCTTTGATCCAAGAATGCAGCACTGCTGTGCCAATTTCAGGTCTAGACCTAAGAGGCCTGGAAGCTTCCATGTCACTGTCACCATACATAATATTCAGGCTAGACTACCACCTAATGGTGTAGTCACAGTGCCCCTGAGCCCAGCCAGCCCTATTCCCCGATCCTGCATGGTTCTCCCTGCTAACTAGGAGAGTCAGGTTTCATGAGGAGCTGGAGGCCACCAGGTCGATTCTGTTAAGTCCACAGTGAGAGTAATGCTGTTGTGAAAAATTGCTAGATGTAGGGGTTTGGGGACACGATTTTTTAAAATGATAGAAATATCAATGTTGTAAGCAATTTGATTTATTCAACACTCCACAAAGCTATGAGGCAACAGTACTTAAGATTTTAAAATCCTGCATATACATCAGTAGTAGGATTGGCAAAAGAGTAGCAAGAGGCATAACGGAAGGAACAGACTTGGAATAGACATGTCCATCTGTCACAGCATACTATTTCTGTGACAGACAGACATTATCTATCTGTAAAAGGTAAAAACAAAAACTTATCTCAGGGTTGTCATGAGGATCAAAAATAATAATCTAAGAAAATACTATATAAACCTTAGTACAAATTAACTTAAAAATCTTAAATAACTTTTCTCTGATGACCAATGTTGACCCTAGAAGAGATGGAAATCCTGACTAGACAAGTGGAAGTCACTAAAAATATTATAAAAAGCTACTTCCAACAAGTAGACTGAAACCACATCATTTTACTAGTACTTTCTCTTTCTTTTTTATCTTGCTAATAACTGATAATTCTTGTGATATTTTAAAGCTCCAGACCATGGAAATGTTAGTTGCTGTTTTCTATTAATTAATTTTATTATGTTTATCTCTGTCTTTATTTTTTTATCTTCCCAATATTCCTTTTTCATTTGATTCTGTTGTTTTATCTTCAAGGTATGTCTCTTGCTTTGTTGAATTTATGTTCCCATGAAAGTAGCCACAGAAACACGAGAATTTCCCACACTTTTTGAAAATTCCTTCTCTCCTTAAAATATACTTTTTTCCTGGACCAGGTTCTTTTTTTTAAATATATTTTTATTGATTTCAGAGTCCACAGAAACACGAGAATTTTCCACACTTTTTGAAAATTCCTTCTCTCCTTAAAGTATACTTTTTTCCTGGACCAGGTTCTTTTTTTAAATATATTTTTATTGATTTCAGAGAGGAAGGGAAAGGGAGAGTGAGATAGAACCATCAATGATGAGAGAGACTGATTGGCTGCCTCCTGAACGCCCCCTACTGGGGATCAATTCCACAACAAGGGCATGTGCCCTTGACTGGAATCAAACCTGGAACCCTTCAGTCCACAGGCCAATGCTCCATCCATTGAGCCAAGGTTCTTGTTTGAAGAATTTATGATGGGTGTGCGTCTCATCTGGAAGAAAATCTAAAAGCAATTTGGGAGATGAGTGCTTTTAGAGGAAATTGACTGTATGTAATGTAAAAACATATTGAAAATCTACAATAATGAAAATGTTCTGGCATGAAAATAAGCAATTAATTACTTGGAATTTTCTTTAAAAGGCATGTTGGGGACACATCCATGCATCTAGCTATCTGTCACATATCTATCATCTATCAATCTCCTAACTATCATCTATTTATCTATCTTTCTATCACCTATCTAGCCATCATCTATTTATGCATCATCTATCTATCTCTATATCTACTTATTATCTTTTCTTTTTCTTCCGTCACCTAATCACCTACTTCTCCCTTACTTCTCTCTTGGACTCATTGCTTCCCAAACTCTTCTTCCAGAGATACTTTCTGGGTCACTTTGGAAAGTCACTGGGCTTTCTTGCTGGATCTGACACTGCAGTGCAGTCAGTCATGGGGATGCTCCCAGGAGCACAGAGCTTCCAGCGGCCGCCACACAGAGCCTTCCTGAAGGCGACTAGAGCTGTGAGATGGGCATGAAAAGATTTCAATGTTGTTTAAAGGCTGAATCCAGCAAGCCTGCAGTGAACCCTTTGCAAGCCAGTTTGAGATACATTGGTCCTAACTGCTATAGGTTTATTTTCTGAGCTTTCTTCTGCTTTTAAATAGCTTTATTGAGGTCTGATTCACAGGCCACACAATACATTTAAAGTATAGAATTGAATGGCTGTTAGTATATTCACATAGTTTTTCATCCATCACCACGATTGAGAATTGGTTCATGATTCTGTATTCCCGAGCCATGATATCCCCAGCCCCTGGTTCCTCCAGCTCCAGAAATCCACCCCTCTACAGATTTGCCTTTCCTGGACTTTTCATATGAATGAAATCACATGCAATCCATGGTGTCTGGCTTTGTTCATGCAGCACTTTTTCAAGTTTTGTCATTCTTTAGCATGTGTCAGAACTTCATTCCTTTTCACAGCCAAATAACATTCTGCTAAATGGACATACCACGTGTTATCTATCCTTTCATCAGTTGGTAGGTATTTGAAGAATGGGAAAAAAAACACCTACAGATGAAACCTTTTGATAGTGTTTTACTCTATGTTCTTTTGCTTTTAAGCAATCCCTTCAACCCTAAAACTAACAACGTCAACAGTGAGCATCCAATGTTAAGATGCAAGGTTCTTGGCTGGGCATCCTCTGTGATGGACAAGAACAGAAGAGCTGAGATGATTGAGATGCTCTTGGTGGCATCCATGAAAGTAGACAGCCAGTGATCCAACAAGCCTCCACCTTCTGACATGTTGGAGCCCAGAGTTAGCGATTCTGTAATGCTAGTGTTAGTTGTGAGGACCATGCAGATGCTCACCCTTCTCAAACACTGACTCCTGCTAACTTGCATGTAGAGAACTGTGTGTCCATGTGGAAGACACGGTGTGTCCAAACCTAAATGAAAGCAGATCCCTAATCAGACAATCTTTAATTTTTTAAATTCACGTATCAGTTCTTTCATTTTCCCCCAGTTCTCCCACTCTACCCCCCACATTGGAAACCACTGAGTCATAGGGGACAACAGTAACACAAACCAAATTCTGTTGGTATAACTAGAACTTCATACCCCCATCTTCTTCACACCTCCACTACAATGGGAACAAACTCAGGTTTGACTGCTGGACGCTGTTGGACACATTTATGGGGGATTGATAAGCAGCTATAATGAGCTCCACTCCACAGGCAGTGTGTGGAGAAAAACAACCTACTGTGAACACGATAACCTTTCTCCTGGAATGCTCTAGAAGCTTACCGTTTATTGTGGAAAAACACCTATCGTGAGCTTTCTCTCAGTTTTAAACATGAGTTTCTTGAAAGCACCTAGGAGTATTAACTATTTATTAATATATACTTGGCTTTGTTCTTCGTTTTGTGTGGTGTTTTTTTTTTTTTTTGGAGGGGGGCGCATCTCAAGAGTGCAGAATGTGTCTGCTTTTGGAGCAAGGATCTGCCATTTGTCTGGGACAGATCATCCGCAGGGTATGGCACATACATTTTATGGCACTTTATATAGACCAGTCTGAGTGAAATAAACACACGAGCTGCAAAGCTCAAAGTGACATAGTCCAGATCTGACATTCCTACCGTGGCTCTGAGCTTCAGGCACTGACTAATATTCCACATGTACCAAGTCTCCCAGAGGAGGAAATGTATGGATGTTTATGTTATTCAATATGTAAAATATTTATGCCCAACTTCCACCCAAACTGATGATCATTTAAGTCAGGAGGAGGTACACAGAGGAGGAGAGAGTGGTCCCTGCCACTCTGCACACAAAAGGAGAACCCAATAAGACAGATGACTGGTTTGTGGACAGAATAAGATGCCACCTTGTCCATGTTTTAAAGAGTCACAGCTATGGGAAGGCTTTTTAATGTGCCTGTCTCTTTTAGAATTGTTAAATCACCAAGGAGGGTCAAGACGTATGCCTTTCTGACTATGGCCCTTATCTACAGCATGGAAAAGTCTTTTCTTTTGACAAACCATTTTTTCACGAATCACCTCTTCAACAGCATTTACTTATCATTATTAATAAATTGTTGCCGTAATAAATTATATTTTAAACATTTTATTAAATGCAGTTCTCATGTACTTAAAATAAATTGCGAAGCCGGCTTTTTTTCCTGGTATTTAATATATCTGCTATGACACAATGTGCTTTTAATATATTTAATGTTATATACTTTAAAATGTAAGTGTGTTGTACTTTTATGGAACTTACTTTATATTCCTTTCGGTATGGAAAATGTATTACTTTTTAATATGGGTTCATTGTGCAGTGCCATTAAGAAATAGAGCAGGGTTCTTAAAAGTGGTAACTTTGAGACTTTAAGTACATTAAGTGTGGGGGAGGGGAGAGGCTGCCTGATGGTAACATCAAGCGTCTAATTGAAACTGACAAAAGCCGGGAGAAGTCTCTGCTGACATAGTAATGGCGCTGGCATCTGCATTGACATCATAGCAACTCTAATGCGGGCGCCCAGACACCTCCACTGACAAAAAAGACTTCCCCTGACACCCGCTGCGCTGGCACTTTCTTTGGACATCCTATCACTGTCATTCAAGATAAAGATGAAAATATTATGAAAAACATCTTCAGTCCATGCTTGTTAGCTACTTCCCACGGTTGAAATGTGGTGGTCATTTTCTAGAAGCTTCTTATTTTTAAGCCTCTCTGGGAAGAGTGCTCTACCACATTCTCACTCATGTCAAATTCTCCTGTAAAAGAGAAACTTAAAAATGGATTTTTTTCAGAAAAAATAAGTTTTTGCATGGATCTTGAAGGCAAGAATGGATTTGGGTTCTTTTGAAGCTGCAAGTCAATCTTTTGGGTCCATGGGGGCAACACGGAGAATCAGACATTGTGAAAAGTGTGTCCCCCAAGGAGGCACAAGAGGTCATGGCTATAAAGGGAACCAATGACCCCCTGATTACAGTTACTCACCAAATTAAGTTAGAGAAAGACATTTCCAGGTTGGGCCTAAGTCCAGTGATCAGTGTCCTTAGATGAAACAGAGAAAGGGAAGACACAGAGAATAAGGCCATGTGAAGGCGGAGACAGAGATCAGAGTGATGCAGCCACAAGCCAGGAGCACCTGGCGCCCCCAGAAGTTTCAGGAGACAAGGAAGAGACACCCCTGGAGTCTGCCAGCACCTTGACTTCAGGCTTTGTGCCGCCAGAACTGTGGGAGGATCCTTTTCTGTAGTTTTCAGCCACCAAGTTTGTGGTGGTTGAAAACAACAGCCGAGTGTGTGGTAGTTCAGCAGCCCCGGGACACTGATCCACAGGGCAGCCATGCAGGACTCTGCACTTGGGTCCCTGTGGTTGGTCTAATAACTCCATTGTCATCATCTTGACCTTCCCTACAGTGTTTTAACAAGGACCCTGTATTTCCATTTAGATTTGGGTCCTGCAAAGGATGCATCTGCTCCTGCTCAGGTCAGTGCAAATGAGGGCTTAAGCCCAGTGGGACTGCCTTGGACCCCAAACTAACATTGTTTGTGATGATAGTTGCACAAGCTCTCTGCATGGGAGTGGGGGCGTTGTGGGCGTGCACAGCTGTGGCCTTTTGTGTGTGTGTGTGTGTATGTGGGGGGGCAGGGGTTGTGTTTGTCTTTTTTTTTCCAGAAAGGACCCATGCATGTGGGCAGCGGGGAGAGTGGATGGATCACCAGGTACCCATCAGCTCCGTCCACAGGTACAGCTCAGAATTCAAGGGTTCAGCAGGAGAATAGCTATCTTTTTCAAATGGAAAAACTTACCAAGAACAAAGACATGTTTCATAATCCATCTTAAAGCCTTAAAGACAGTAATTTTACATATTGAAAAACTGTATATATTTTTTCGGTTCCCCCACACCCACAGCTTACAAACACATGGTCTATGTACCAAATAAATGCAAATGGAGGCTGAGTTACTCCATTTGTTTGCTTTATTCTCTCAGTAAATAAACACGTATTAATTAAGAGCAAAATGTATGTTTAATGTATTCAATTAGGCACCATGACAATGAACTAAGAAAGTAAAAGACCATCCCCACCACCTACAACCTATGGAGGTAGAAAGACAGGTGAAGTAAAAACATTCACTCAAGTGTTTGAGTACACTTGACCCTTGGACAATGTGGGTTTGAATTTCATGGATTCACATATACACATTTTTTTCCAACTGACCAGCACAGTTCAATTGACCACACAGCAGCATGAATGTTTTTTTAAGTTTTAGAAAAATATGGGTTTGGCCAAATGGAGGAAGGAGTAGGGAGCAAAGGTAGGAGTTGTGGGGAGAAACTTGGATGTGGCATGTGAGGGTCAAGGATTGAAGACTCTGACAGCAGGGGAGATGGTAGCAGGACACCAGGACACATTGCAGCAGTGGCAGGAGCAAGACTTACAGGGACTCAGAGTCATGTGGATCCTGTAAAGGATGCATCTCCTCAGTGGCCTTGGGGGAGTTACTTATGCTCCCTCTGCCTCTGTCACCTCATTGATAAAAATGGAGAAAGTAACAATATTTACACCTGAAGGTTACTGTGCACATTAAACGGGATGAGGCCTGCCAAGTGTCTTAGCAAATTGCAAGGAATGAATGCTGCCTACGTTTGTTTTAACAGAAATCTAACTCAAAACCTTTGTGCTGCATCCTTTGTTTCTCCCCTCCCCCAAAGCTTGAGCATTTGAGACTATCTTCTCTCACACCCCAACTAAATAAATGAAGAGCCAAAGTGAAAGAGAAAATATTGGGGAGGAGATCTAGCTATATCCAAACATTCTCCCATAGTCCTGTCATCTTTGAGATATTGCAGGATCCTGGAATTACTTCTGTATTAACTAAACATGTATTGTATTTTAATTTGCTTACATACATTATTTACTGATGCTCTCATGCAGTAACTTCTGTATTAACTAAACATGTATTGTATTTTAATTTGCTTACATACATTATTTACTGATGCTCTATATAGTAATCCTTTCTTAAACGTCACATTTAGTGATCTGTGACAGTCATTGGGTCCCTGGAGGTAGACCCCATGATTGCACAGACCCACATCTCCCTATTTCTTCCCCCAGCTGTGGAGAGTTCTACCCTGCGATCTATATCCACGCGCCCATGAGCAGGGCTGCCTCTGGATGCCGGAGTGTCTGAGGGCCCTGAGCACTCAGACACTCTCAGTAAAGGCGGAGGAAGGCAAGACATTTCACAGTGGTCTCCCAACAACGGAGGCTCAGGGAGATCCCAGCAGTGAGAAGACCCCAAAAGCATGCAAGAATTGGTCAATAGGGAGAAAGATGACATTTGAAGGAAAAAATGGGAGAAGCTCTGCTAGGTTGAATAATGTCCTCCAAAATTTATGGCTACTTGAAACCTGTGCATATGACTTTATTTGCAAATAGAGTCTTTGCTACTGTAATCAAGTTAAAATTGGGGGGGGGGGCGGGTACCTAATCCAATATAACTAGTGTCCTTATAAGAAAGGAAATACAGATAGAGGGGCAGGTAGAAACACCATAGAGGAGGGGGAACATCAAACTCACACTTTGAACCATGCCCAAAAGCTGGCAATGACTGGTTCTAAAGTTATGAATTTTCACAGTCAGCATTAATCATATCCATTTCCAAACATTTCTAATTTGTGGAATGTGTTTTTACTTCATTGATGAGGTATATTAGGACACTAATGTGCTGTATTTTTCACCCACACTATATTTTTTGAAGAAAATAGTATTTAGCAGATGAAGAAGTAGATATGAAAAGATAAAATGCTCAAATGAATCACCCAGTTCATGAAAAATAAATCATCGCTCTTAACTTCTTTGCTATGTTCACGCTGTATCCCATGGCTCACTTTCTCTACGGAAATCTTGATCGGCATGTAAGGAATGAAAAAAAAAAAAGTTATTCTGATTCTTCTGTCTCCCTGATGATTCATGTTTCTTTGTAAACTGAAATACTGAGAGTCAACTAGATGGTATCAGAAAGAACAAAGTGGTTAAAGAAACAGAGAGATAGAAAGATGTTGGAAAGGCAGGTCTGCGGGACTGTTTGTAATGGATTCTATACGACAACACTTCCTTTCTTTGGAAATGTTCCTTTACTAACACAAAGGAAATAAGAAAAAGAGTTTTCAGTGGCCTCCCTGACAAGATGTAATGTCCCATCACTTCTATTAAGATCTCAGTGGTAATACGGATGCATTGGCATTTAATAAAAACATATTCGAGGTCAGATGGTTTTTTAAAAATAGTTCTTTCCTTGCTTGGAAAGGAATGTAAGTTAGAGAGCAATCCATCAATCTTTTAGAGTGGTTTTAAACTTCTCCTGGCCTGGAAAATTTCCCCCAGACTTACCAGAAATGAGACAATGACTTATCGGATGGCACTGAGCTCCAGTCACAAGTTTTATTTGGAAATGCTTTTCAAAGTGCTACTTGCCCAGTCTCAGTCCTGTAAAACAGGACTTGTCTAACTGCACCTCTCCTTCTAAAGACTACATCAATTCCCATGTCTTGAACATGTGCAGTTTTAGTACAGTTGTCACAGGTCTTTTCCTCCCCTAGCTTTGGTGTGAGAGACACCCTGGACTCCGGGGTTCCTTCAAGTTTCCAGCATATCTTAGGCTCTAGGATATGGGAAGTGCAAGGACATGGGTTTGCCAAATAGTGGCCAGGTTGCCATTCAGATTATCTGCTGCATGGACAGATAGGAAAAGCATGAAGCAATGATATCTCAAGTTCAGATACTTTATTCTACCTTTATTTCACTTCTTAACTCCTACAATGTGCAGAATGCCAAAGAAAAAAAACTAAGTTAATAATTGGCCTTTTGGTCAAAATGGTGGAGTAGGTAAATGCATTTTCTCCCACGATCACATGAAAACTACAACTAAACTATGGAACCACCTGAAATCTAGCTGAACAGAAGTCTAATAACAAAGGATAAAAAGGAGCCATGTTGAGACTGGTAGAAGGGGCGGGGCCTCAAACCCGCTGGTCTCCCACCCACGTATGACAGATAAGAATCCGGAGGGATATCTCAAATGCAGAGGTCACAAGGGAGGGGTGAGAAGTCCCACACCCGCTCCCCAGGCCCGGGAAGAGAAGTCCCTAAACATCTGGGGACTCCATCCCAGAGAAACAGAGAGGACTCAGGTATCCTCTCAGAGGGCCTGAGCACAGACTCACAAGCACTTGCCTAGAAGCTCAAGCAACAAGATAGCAGTTCAAAAAGTGCCAGGGACACACTGAGTTTTCTGCTTCAGGGCCAGGACTGTAGGGCCGCTCTCTCCAAGACTGAAGTGCTGTAGGTACAGGCAGAAGTGCTGTAGGTACAGGCAGAAATGCCAGCAGAACCAGGAGGAAGTGCCTGCAGATGCCATTGCTCCTTTGCTGAGACCCCCACACAGCCAAGGCACAAGGCCAGCATCAAATTGGAGTCTCCAACCTGGCTAACATAGCTGCCCTACCCTGCAGATTCCCTAAGAACCCACCCCACTGAAACCAAGAGCTGGCGGGACCTCTTTTAGCCACTCTTTCTCACAAGTGGCCAACTTCTGCCCACACTGAGGACTTTGCTCCTAAAAATCTCTCAACAGTCCACAAACCCCAAACAAGCAGCATCTGGCCTCAGTGTGCCAAGCACCTCTTGCTAAGCAGCCCCAGGCCTGGCATTGGTGGAAGCTGGCCTCAGTTTGCAGCATAGTTTCTCCCAGGTGCCTCCAAGTCCAGCACGGAGAGCTACCAACTGCAGCTCACTGTAGCTCCTACTAGGTGCCCCCCTGTGGGGCACAGGCAGCTGCTAGTCTGGGTGTGCATTAGAGCCCCTCCCATGAGGCCTTAGAACCAACACCTACACAGTGTCTGGCTTCAGACCCCAACAGAGCATCACCCAATTAACTCCATAAGTGACACACCCAAGGGGTGGACTTGACAAGCACCAGAGCCTCACTAAAAGCAAATCCTGCTCTGTGGGGTCAGCCCCTAAACAGTAGTCTGTGTGCCAATCCTCACAGCCAGTTAGCCTGAGGATCAGTCCCACCCACTAACATGCCAACAGCAATTAAGACTCAAATACACACAACCTACACAAGGACACTCCTGGAAAACCCTCAGGTGACCAGGGAGACTGCACGACCTGGCCCCAGAAGACGCCTACTACATGAGGCCACCCTGCCAAAACCGGGAGATTTATCTGCTCTACCTAACACACAGAAAGAAGCCCAGGGAGGCAGACAAAATGAGGAGACAGAGAAACATATCCCAAATGAAAGAATAGGACAAAACTCCAGTAAAATAACTAAATGAAATGGAGGCAAGCAATCTACCAGATTTATAATTCAAAACACTGGTTATAAGGATGTTCAGTGAATATAGGGGAAGAATAGATCAGTTGTTCTCAACCTTCCTAATGCCACGACCCTTTAATACAGTTCCTCATGTTGTGGTGACCCCCAACCATAAAGTTATTTTTGTTGCTACTTCATAACTGTAATTTTGCTACTGTTATGAATCATAATGTAAATATCTGATATTCAGGATGTATTTTCATTGTTATAAATTGAACATAATTAAAGCATAGTGATTAATCACAAAAACAATATGTAATTATATATGTGTTTTCCGATGGTCTTAGGCGACCCCTGTGAAAGGGTCGTTCGACCCCCAAAGGGGTTGCGACCCACAGGTTGGCAACCCACAGGTTGAGAACAGCTGGAATAGATGAACTTAGTGAGAACTTATACAAAGAGATAGAAACCACAAAAAGGAATAATAATGACAGTAGCTAAAATAGGTTTATTTTTTAAGAGTGAGGCATTGTGTATGCAATATCCTACTTTTATTTCCTTTGGGTATATGTCCAGAAGTGGAACCTCTGGGTCAAAGGGTAGTTCTTTTTCTGATTTTTTGAGGAACCTCTATACTATTTTCTATAGTGGCTGCACTGATTTACATTCCAATGGTGTATGAGGTTTCCTTTTCTCCACATCCTCTCCAACACTTGTCTTTTGACCCTAAACTTACATGTTGTTGCATGTTGACTATATCTCAATAGCATAGTGAGGCATTGTGTTAAGCAGTCTCCTGGATGCTATACTATTCAGCTTTTCCTAACATGATGGAGCAGCAAAGGAGGAAGATGCTCCAATGAAAAATATATAACCACAAATCTTCCAACCATCAACCTCAAATGTTCATTATCTTAAACCCTTCACCAACCTGTGGTCTTCCTGTATCTTCCTTATTGTAGGAGGAATCCTGTATAATAAAAGCCTAATATGCTAATTGGCCGGTTTTCCGGCCATCCATTCAACCAATCAAAGCATAATATGCTAATGATATGCTAAGGGCGCTCAACCACTCGCTATGACGTGCATTGACCACCAGGGGGCAGACAGTTGACCAGTCAACCAGTCACTATGATGTACACTGACCACCAGGGGGCAGATGCTCTGACTGGTAGGTTAGCTTGCTGCCGGGGTCTGGCCAATCAAGACTGAACGAGATGGGCCGGACATGCCCTAGAGCTCTCCCACTGTCCCTCCCTGGCTGGCCAACCTCCTGCATCCCTCCCTGGCCCCAATCGTGCACCAGTGGGGTCCCTCGGCCCAGCCTGGGCCCTCTCGCAATCCGAGACCCCTTGGGGGATGTCAGAGAGCCGGTTTTGGCCTGATCCCACAGGCCAGGCCGAGGGACCCCACTGGTGCACAAATTCATGCACCAGGCCTCTAGTATAATAATAATTTTCTAGTGGTGAGGGGAACAGAGAGGAAGTTCCTTGGGTCCCAGATTTATGACCCTCAAAGAGGTTCTTGGCCACTCAAAGATGGGTTAGCCTTGAATTTGAGTTTGGTTTTTTTTTTGCCTCTACCTTTGTAGATATTACATTTCAGTGATCATCTGCCTGAGGCACAGATGATCCCTGAAATGTCTACCAGCTGTGAAACAAAGAGGAAGGCCATGCAAATATAAGATGTGGGAAGCATGGGCCACCCCGATTAGAGTAATCCTCTCTTCACAGATTGAACTCTGCCTGGCGTCACAGAAAACAGGTGACCCTGTCTCTCCTCCCCAAGCTTTGCATTTCTATTTTAATGCTTCTCCTCATTAAAATGTATCAGGGTGTGAAAACAGTGTTTGTCTCTCTCTCTCTGTGTCTTAATGAAAATTTCAAAGAACATTACCCCTCACCCCCAGAATAACTTCATCGGTTTGCAAATACAGTGAAGTGTGTTTCCATTATTTACTCATCTTTGGAGCCTACCTGCCTATCAAATTTAATCTGAGTATGTTAGACAAAAACTGTGCCTAACTCATATCTTTGAACAGGGCTTAGCACGTAGCTCCTATCTAGAATATGAAACCAACAATAGCAACTATACACGGTGATCATGAGGCTGCACCGCCATGGCTCATGCTGGGACTAAGTCCTCAAAGGAGGGTCTTTTTCCTCCTGCACAGTGCGTGGCGGGCCCTAGGGCTATGGGACTAGTGGTGCACAGTGGCCAGTATGAGGGCTGCATGCTGCCCACTGTGGCCTGACTCCTTGGCTCACTGAGTGTACAGGAGGCCAGGCTGTCCTGATCTCTTGCTTGCTCAGCTGTTTCCAAACTCAGGATCTGCTTTGGAAAAGGGAGGGAAGCTGATTTCTCCTCCACCCCACCCCTATCTGATGAAGAGACAGGAGTGCCAGCTACTTTTAGACAGTCCCCACAATCATCTTTATGGTAACATTTTTCAGAGCCTATGAATTAGCTAATATGCATTGTTTCATTACAAACATGAACCAGGTATGTATGCTGTGTTTAAGATAGATGGGTAATGTCTGATGACAGTTGTCTGACTTAATATGTTCCATACAGAAAAATCAGCATGTTTTGCCTTTTTAAAAACAAGTTTAAAAAATAATTCATCTACTTCTCATTAATAAGTTCAAACACATCTTATTGCAGTGAAGTTACCTTCTTATGCGATCTCATTGAAGGAATTGGGAAATATTGCCAATTTACTGCAATAAGGTAATTACTGTAATAAGATAAATGTTAACTTTTTAATGAAAACCACTGTATTTGAGTAATTACCCTTTTGAGGACTACTCCATATATGATCTCTTTGCAATTATTAAGATTAATTCACTTTTTTAGTAGGAACAGACCAAAATTCCAAGCCAAATGGTCATATTTATAAGCATAGTTTCAAATGTCCTCGAACTTAAAAAGGGGAGAGAGAAATGGATTTAAGTCTTGGTTTGAAATCTTTTGTATTAAGTCACAGGCTGTCGAGTTCCTAGGTTTAGTTAAATGCAAATAAAAGCCCCAAAAGCCTGGCATAAAAAAAAATAGATGTGATTAAAATAGGAGTGTCTCTCTATTGACCATCAACAGCAGCACAGTGGAAAGGGACGATTTAATTAGAACATTCTTTGTTCACAAATCCGTAGCTTTCTATAAATAAGTTGCTGCATAAATATGCTAAATGCAGAAATGGATGTGTGACAGCTCCACCTTCGGTGTCCTGTGGATTCCAAACGCCTCCGGGTGCTGGGTAAGGAGCATTATTGCAAAATCAGCTTAATGTAGAAGTGTCACGGCTCACTCACAAAACAGCAAAACCCAACCAGAGCCAAACCTGGAGAGCACACCTTTACTTCAAGACGTTTCATATTCCATTTGTTTCTAGTGCTAGGTCTGCTATGCCTGGTGTCTTTGTCTCAGAAAAAGCATTGGGTTCTCCCTTCAGCCTTCATTCCTAGCCCCTGGATGTCACTTCCAGTTCTGACCAGCAGAGGAGCCCAGGAAACGAATGCAGTGCTGTCTTGTTTTATCAGCTTCCTGGATTTAAGCTGGCTTTTTGGAAAGTATCATGGTGGTAAGTGGGAGTTCATTGCCAAGGGGACTGGTGTGGGTTTGAGGGACTCCAGCTAACAGACGGTCTAGAGAGAACATTCCTTTAAAACTCGAATTCTTTGCCCAACTTGTTGGCAGTGGGTTTGTTCATTGTTTTGAGCAGTGGTTCCCAACCTTCCTAATGCCGCGACCCTTTAATACAGTTCCTCATGTTGTGGTGACCCCCAACCATAAAATTATTTTCGTTGCTACTTCATAACTGTAATTTTGCTACTGTTATGAATCGTAATATAAATATCTGATATGCAGGATGTATTTTCATTGTTACAAATTGAACATAATTAAAGCATAGTGATTAATCACAAAAACAATATGTAATTATATATGTGTTTTCCGATGGTCTTAGGCGCCCCCTGTGAAAGGGTCGTTCGACCCCCAAAGGGGTCTCGACCCACAGGTTAAGAACCGCTGGTTTAGAGAGACTCAGGAAAACATAGGAAAAAGATTATTGATTAAATCTATTTATACTTCTATCTATCTATTCATCCATCTCTCTCTCCTTCTCTCTCTTTCTTTATCTCTCTGTCAATTATTCTCATATTGAAAACGGGCAGGAAAAGGAGCTCATCTTTATCTGTGGAGTCTGTTCTGGTTTTCATCACTTTCTTCAAATGGAATTAAACAATCCGATCAGCTACTGCATTTTGCTCATTTCATGACCCTGTCCACAGAGGAATGAATTTAGAGAAACTATGGCTAAGGGACACCCTCCTGATATTGCCTCACAAGTCCATTCAGAGACCTCAGTGGAAAAATACCAGGACAGCAGTTGGGATGGTGGATGCCAGAGCCAGAATGCCCCCTAAAGTACTGCTGGAGATCTGAGCCAAGAACTGGACCTCATGGTTAGATGGGGAAAACAGACCCCACCTCACAGTTTACTGTAAGCAGTGTCTGGCACACTGTAAGCTCCATATAAGTATTAGCTACTGTTGTTATTGAGTAAAATGAAAATATAGGAGGGTTAGCATATGCAGTAGTCAGATTTCTGAAGATACCCCAAAGGTTCTTGACCTCTGGTTATCCAATCACACACTGATCTAGGCACCGCAGAGAGGGAGGCCAGGGAGATGACCTACATGGGCTTGGTCCCATCCAGTGAGCCATCTATGAGCTGAGAGTTTTCTCCACTTGGTGGCAGGCAGAAAAGTTAGAGCGATTTAGAGCATGAAAAGCACTCGACATGCCACTGCTGACTCGAAAGACAGAGGCAGCCACATGGGAAGAAATGAGGGTGGTCTCTGGAAGCAGAGGACAGGCCTGGCCCACAGCCAACCAGAAAATGGGCCTCAGTCCTACAACCAAGAGAAACTGGACTCCGCCAACAACCTGGGAGAGTTTGGAAGAGACATCTCCCCTGAGCCTCCAGACAGGAGCCCCGCCGATGCCTTAAGTCTGGGCCTGTGACACCCGAGGAGAGAAGTCAGAGGAGCCCACCTGGATTTGTGACCTGAAGAACTGGGAGCTAATGGATGGGTGTTGTTTTAAGCTAGGTTTGAGGTAATTTGTTATGTGGTCACAGAAACTAACACAACATATCACTTGGCACTCCCATGGGGTAAGAGAATGCAAACTATATTCCCTTTATGCTATTTTGCACTAACTCTTACAGTGCTGGTGTCATGAAGGAGGGTTAAGTCGCAGAGAAGAAAACTCACAGTGAGAAGGGATGTGAAGGCAATCTATTAGAGCCTAATCTCGCATCTCCCAGCACCGGGGTTGCTTATCCATCCACCCTCTGTACATTCTGCAATGGCTCCCAAGAGGGGAGAGATTAGAGGTGTCCTGTGTAACCCAAAGGAAAATCCTGTGGATCCATGTGGCATAGAAGCAGGCCGACCTGCCATTCAGAACTATTAACGACAAAATGGGTCAATTCAGAAAATTGTGGAACAAAGTGCTGAATCTCTATTGTAACAGAGACTATTACATGTGTCTCCTGAATCCAGGCCACTTTCTCCTCCCTGGAAGATCAGAAGGGACCTTTCCAGTGCCCTATGGTTAGGTGGCCCTATGGCAAGTCCTAAGCCATCTGAGCAGAAATGGTGGCTGTTACTTCCAGGTGGTGAATCCTGGTGGTTGTCCACCCCTCTGCCCCTGTGCAGGTGACCAAGGAGGCCTGGTTGAGTAGGACAGCAGGCTGGATCCCTGTGTCACTGCATGGAAGACAGCTGTCCTGGATCCTTGTGTTACTGCATGGAGGACAGCTGTCCTGGAACGTTGCCTGTACCCCAAAGGCTGTTTGAGAAAGAAATCATTTTTTCCAGTGTTTTGTGCCTGTCTCCTTGCTATTAGCGGCCTATCCAACTACTCGATAAAACCATGGTAAGGGTGGGTTTACTAGTAACTATCAGATGGACTAAAGTATGTGAATTTTAAGATCATTTCATCTAAGATCCTTAATTTTCTGACTTACCAAGTTGTGTCCCTAGTCAATAGCAATACCAGGACCATTGACTGTTACAAAATAAATGTTGCTAATACGAATCATGGACCTATTATGTGCCGAGCACCATGCTGGACACTACACACGCTGCCTCATTTTATCCTCACAACAACCCCATCAGGTGGGCATTATTGTTATTCCTATTATAGGGAGGAGAAAGCTAAAGCTGAGATCAGACTGCTAGCCAATGGCAGATCTGGGAAAGAGAATGTGGACTCTTGATATAACACTTTGTGCTGCAAGTTGAGAAATGGAGCAAATTGCATAGTTTTCTGAGTGCATTTGTAAAAGAGAAGATGGCATTTATTTTTTTATTTCTGATGCTCCCTCTGCTATAGCCACTGAATTGTTTGTACTAGTTCTGCTCCCTGCCTTCAGAGAGCTGTCACGTGTCTCCAGGGTCTTAATTAGTATCTCAGCATCTACAATGCTAAAAAAAAATAGGAATAAAAGTGAGGTAGGTTGTAAAAGGACACAAATTATTTGAACCTCCTCCTATAAAAGGTGGAGTCTATTGAGTCTATTTATCCATCCCTTGAATGTGAGTTGGCCCTTCGACTGGCTTTGACCAGTAGTACATAGCAGAAATGACATGATGGGGAGGGCAGAAACTCTGAGTCACAGCCTCCAAGAGATCCTGCAATTTCTGCTGTTGAGAAGCCCCTACCTTGCTGTGTAGCAGCTGTGACAACAGACCACCTGAGGGAGAGAAATTCAGCCAGGCCATTGTGTTGAGGCCATGACACAGGAGTGTGGCCATATTCAACCATCCAGCCCCCACCGAGCCACTCACTGACCAGAGCCAGCCCAGGAAGCATGGCAAGAAATGTCGTCGTTGCTTTAAGGTATTATTTGGTGTGACTTCTTATTCAGCAATACTAATACAACAAAGACAAAGACTTTTACTAAACCAAATGAAACCTAGAAAATTCAGTTTAGGGAATTCTCCTAGATGAACTATAGGAAATAGCCCTGGTGACCTCAAAGAGATTTTTTAAAAATCCCATTTGCTAAATCTAATTATCCCATCATTGATTTTAGAAATAATAAAAGGTAATTTTTCCATCAATTGGTCAAAACTCGATTTCATTTATCACTGGGAAATAAAAAGGAGTCTATTCTCTTACTTGACTCTATTTTGTTCATTTTCTGAATAGTCAAATAGCGTTACATGCAAAGGACCTATGGGGAAATAATTCTGTGCTTAATGTTAGAGCCTGTTAGACCTCACATGCTTAGGCAGGTCACACTGGGTCAATTATTGGTCATTTCTGAGAACTCTCTTCTTATGTGCTGCTGGAAGTGTCACCGGAGATTTACTGTTGTCATATTGAGCCAATAACCTGGTGTGGAGGAGCTCTGTCTTTTGGAAAGGATATAAAAGTAAAGAACGGAGCATTCAGGGACGTGCAAGAGCTCATGGCACTTTGAGTTGATTCTAGCATCCTGGATGAATTCCAATCACAATGATGGCATTCACTTCTGCTTTTGTTACGAGCATTAAGGCATCTACATTTTGTTCCACTTCATTCCCTTTTAACTAATCTCCTCTGTCCAGTCAAGTGATTCTTGCACTGCTGAGTGACCAGACGCCACGTAGACCAGGGGTCTGCAAACTTTGTTCTGGAGAGACACAGGGAGTAAACACTTTAGGCATTGTTGTTGCTGAACCAGGAAAAATGGGAGACATTATCTTGGTATTTATAAAAATGAAAGAGAAAACAAATACCCACAAATCTTTTCATGAAATGCAAGATATAGTAACAAAAATTGAGTATAATGTTTTAGAACTGCAGCTAAGGAAACACACGGTATTCTTTTGCTGCACAATATTTCACATAGTTGGGCTCAAAGTCAGTGCTCCCTGGGATCAATGTGTTTATCTGTGAAACCATGCTCATCTTACGGGACATCCAGTCTGGAGACTGGATTGGATCCCCAGCATATTGTTACCCTGAGCCTGGCTTAAGCAATGGCTTAGTCTATGCCCTGGAGGGAAATGGGCTTCCTCCCATGCCCAGTGGGATCAATGGGTGGTGAATGCCACAATATGGTGTCGAGCAGGCCTATGAGGCAGAGTCGGGTACAAGGAGGGTAGATGTGTCAATGGTCCCCATTGGCTGCCGAGGGCAATTACAGCCTCAGTGCCTTTGCTCTTTAGACCCGATCTATACATGGGTTTTCTGGTTGGGTGGAGAATCCTCTCAGGAAAGTTCTGCAGGTCTATGGCAATGTGGGGGCAAGAGGATTTTTCTTATAGGACAGCTTACTCCCCACCATGCTGAGTGCATCAGACTCACGTGCTATTTCTTCACCCTCCTGTGAGGCCTGGTTCGGGACTGCCCAGAACACTCCTCAGTTAGGCATGATTGTTCTGGTCTTGTTTTTCAATAGCCTTGTGAGATTTACCCTGAGCCAGTTTTTTGAAGATCAGTTTTCATTGATAATATGAATATTAGGGATTGATATTTTAGTCTACCTGAAACTAATTTAAATTAATTTATAGTTAAACATGCCTCAATTCTTTATATTGCAATTCATGTAAGCCACTGCTCAAGGGTAACTTAATTGTGTTGAACCTGGTGCTCTGAATGCTGGATCATGACAAAGTTTACATTGTGCCAACCTGTGGGAAGTTAGAATGGTTTGTCCCTGGAAGTTAGAAATTCATTCTTACGGGAGAACCCAGGCATACATAGTCCAGCAACCTAGACAATAGTTGGTGTGCATTCTGTGGGGGATAAGTATTGGGACTTTCCCACCTTCAGTCTTTTTATCCCTGTGATTCAATAAATCTGAGTCCAAAACCATAAATTTGAGTATCACATGAGCACAGATTGCATCACCCTTCTGAACCAGGTAGCTAAAAATATGTGTATACTAGAGGTCCGGTGCATAAAATCTGTGCATGGGTAGGGTCCCTAGGCCTGGTTGGTGATCAGGGCCAATCAGGGCCTTCTGGCTGCTGGCTAGGGCCTTCCTTCATTCCATGCCACCCCCTGGTGGTCAGCACACGTCATAGAGAGTAATCAGTCTCCTGGTCAAACTCCAGCAGGGACAATTTGCATATTAGACTTTTATATATAGATAGATATAGGGGATGAGAGATTATGTACAAATTCACGCTACTACCAGAAAACACCATGCAGCACATTCATAATACAGTGTGAGGATTGATGTTAAATCTCTCCAATGCATTTAACTCTTCTCAATCACCTAAATATTACATGCATACATGTGTGTCAGTAGCATGTGCATTTGCTCAGACCATGCAGTTACCAGCTATAAAATATTTTCATCAGCACAATCAATTTTTAAATGCTACCACAGTGTCCTCTAACAACTAGATAAACTCTAAGACCTGACTTACAAGAAGATAGAAATTTGCCAATGTTTTCAATAGAGCTCCTAGCCTGGGATAGAATTTAGAGCATCTCTTAGGAACTCTCTATTTGTATAAAATATTCCTTTAGCACAGGCACCTACCATCACAGGGTAGATAACACTGGAAGCCCTCCAGGTGCACAATGTCTGGCTTGAAAGCCAGATGCATTGAAAAATGGGTTCTGTCGGTCCCAATGTCTTCAAGCACAAAGAACTCCTGAGGGAGCTGCCCTGAACCAAGCCTGTGCCTGCAGGCGGATGGTTGCAGGTGCATGCCTCCGGGGCCTTGCCTGGAGGAAGTCGTTGGAAGTCAGTGCAAATGAGAACTGCTTCCTGGGAGCAGAAAGGAAGCTTCAGGAACCAGGGAGGCAGATGTGGATTTGAGGACAGCATGTATGCCTGGTCATAGCATCATCACGCCACGACATTTCAATGCCCTGACTGAGAACGGCACGACCATGTTTCACCTATGTGCTGCAATGAGAAGAAGAAAAGAAACAACTGCCTCCACATTTGTGTTGTGTGTTTTTTAAAAAGATTTAAAATTTTTAGAATTTAGGTTTGAGGAAAAGTCAGCTTAGTAATATGCCTCAGATCCATGCTGTTGATTTTTTAAATTGAAGTATAATTTACAGAGTAAAATTTACTCTTTTAAGTGTATAAACCTATGTCTTAAAAAATGTGCAGTCATATAATCACTATCCCAACCACGATATTTTAGACATTTCTATACCTGCCTTTATGGCCACCCCTCTCCCCACCGTGGCCCAATAACCATGCCTCTGCTCTGTCCTATAGCTGTGCCTTGTCCGGATACCACATCAATAACATCATATGGCATGCTGTCCTTAGAGTCTGGCTTCTTTCACTTAGCACATAATTCACTTCAGACTCATTTATGGTGTTGTATGTGTTCCTTCTTTTTAAGGAAAATGATGTCTTTATTTATGTATTTTTATTGTGATGAGAACAGATAACATGAGCTCTATTCTGTAAAGGTTTTTAATGCATAGTGCAGCATTCGTAACTGCAGGCACATTGCTGTCCAGCAGAGCTCCACTCCCAACAGTCAGCTTGGATAAGGGAAACTTTATACCATTGAACAGCACTTCCCACTTCCCCTCCTCCAGTCCCTGGCAACCACCATTCTACTTCCTGGCTTGATGATTCTGACAACTTTAAATATCTCATATAAGTGGAATCATACAGTATGGCTCTTCTGTGACTGCTGATGTCATTTAGAATAATGTCCTCCAGGTTTATTCATGTCGTTGCATATGACAAGATTTCCTTCTGTTTCAAGGCTGAAGAATATTCCATTATATATAAATATACTGATTTGTCTATTGATGGACACAGGTTGATGTCACATCTTAGCTATTACAAGTAATACTGTGATGAACATGAAAGATACATATTCAGGATCCTGATTTCAATTATTTTGGATAAACACTCTAAATGGGGTTTCTGGATCTTATGATAGTTCTATTTTTAATTTTTGAGGCACCTCCAAATAATTTTCCATAGTTCCTGCACCATTTTACATTCTCACCAACATTTTAAAAAAATTAATAGCCATCCTAACAGGTATAAAATTATATGTCATTGTGGTTTTCATTTAGTGATTTGGAGCATCTTTTCATGTAACCACTGGCTTTTTTTTTTAATCCTCACTGGAGGATATATTTTTTCCATTGATTTTTTTTTAGAGAGAGTGGAGGGGAGTGAGGAGGAGGAAAGAGAGAGTGAGAGAGAGAAACATCTATATGAGAGAGACACATGGATTGGTTGTCTCCTGCACACATCCCGACCCAACGAGGCCAGGGATCAAACCTGCAACTGAGATATGCACCCTTGACCTATAATTGAACCTGCAACCCTTCGGTGGTGGGCCAACACTCTAACCACTGAGAAAAACCAGCTAGGGCTGTACATCTTCTTTAGAGAATTATCTATTCAAGTCTTTTACCCATTTTAATAGAATTAGTTGGGTTTTTTGCTGTTGAGTTGCAGAAGTTCTTTATGTATTTTGGATATTAACCCCTTATCATATGTATGATTTGCAAATATTTCCTCCATTTTATCCATGTTGTTGTGGTGCTGTCGTTCCCTCCCTTGTGTCACTGTATTCCCTTGTGTGGCTGTATCATTGCTAAATCCATTCATCAATTGAAAGATGTTTGGGTTGTTCTTCATTTGGGTGATTATGAATAAAGCAGTTACAAATATTTGAGTACAGTTTTTTGTAAGAACACACATTTTCTTTTCTTGTGGACCAGTACCTGGGGGGAAGGGGATAGCTGGTTAATGTAAGTGCATGTTTAACTTTTAGAGAAACCGCACAGTCAACACACACTTGTCTTCCCTTTAAGAGCAAAGCGTAGAAGTTCTTTCTATGAGGACATTCCTCTTCTCTCTGTGAAGAGAAGTGACAGCAAACAGAGCATAGAGAGTAGAGTCAGAAGAATGTTGGGTGTTATTTGGTCAGATCTCTGCACTTTTCAGAACAGGGAAACTGAAGCCCAGAGAGACAGTACTTCCCTGCCCCAGTGGTGAGGAAGCGTCAGGCTGGACAAGGCTGGGCTTCTGGGCTCTGCCCCTGCTGGCTGCCTCCCTGCTGCCGGCTCTGTGTCAATCGGAGGGAGTAGAGGGGAATCCATTTAAGGAAAACATGCCCTACATTTTAAGGAATAAATAGGGTGCAGGAGTGGAAGAATCCAGATAAATTATTTCCATTAATCAAATTCATTGAGAAATGACTCAACTCCCCATTTCCTTTGGCCCAGTTACATATATATCTAAACTACTGTCATTTAGTTCATCCCCCTTTCTTGAGGACAGCAAATATAAGGATTAACACATTTGTGTTTATCCTAATTACTATTAAATTTCTACATATAAAAATATGAAATTTATAGCTGTCAAGACTCATTTCAATAGTCCCTGACTCAGAGCTGTCACCAAAGTCTTAATTTTGTTCAGAGTCCATTCACTTGATTCAAGTGCCTTTTGCTAGCTAAATTCACGGTTAGTGCAGAGAGATTTTCTAATAAACATCTGAGATTAAAGCACCATTGCTGACAGCAAAATTACAATTTGTGGTCTAAAGATGCATTCAATTATGATCACTCCGGGAGAGAAAAAGTATGGGGGAAAGAACCAAACACAAAAACCACACACACCAAGGAAAAGCAAGGTCTTCGAAAGTAATTCAAATCTTAATCCAATAATCTATTTTTAATTACCCACATTACGGTCATTTACAGGGTGATCATTTCAGAGTCTCAAATATCCAATCTTTTGGCCCAAAGCCGTGGGGGTAATTGCTTTATAACTGGGTCAGAATATATCATCGATGTCTGGTCGAGACTCAGCGAGAGTATTTGTAACCGATATTTAAAGCTGCGTTTCTGGATGGGATTCAATCCGCCTGAAGACTTCCTACTAATATTGCCGGTTTTGTCTAATACCTTCACGGGGTGCTTAAAATATGCTTCTGCTTTGAACAAGTACTTCTATTTTCTAGCTCTAAAATCTGATCACGTGGTTTTGAGGGAGACTCTACCTAACAGCAGCTGATCAATGTGTCTGTTTGCTGCCAACGTCCTAGAAATTCTGAATGTCAAACCCTGCTCAAAGCAATACCCGCTCTGCTCAATGAACTGTGGCCTTCACCCCCAAACTTCACCACACCCTGTGGATTCTACTTTCCTGCATCTCACCTTCATTCTTCTTCCCACCACGATCGCTCCAGGGACAGAGAATAATGCACTGGTGTGTCCCTGGTGGATGGCCTATAGTCTGTCCATAGCCAGTGTCCCTCCCAGGCCAGCAAGTTCTGTGTCACTTCACAGGCTTCCTCAACCATGAAGATGTGCCACCTCAGTCACTTCTGTGTCCTTTTCTCCCTTGAGCCCAGTGCCTATTATTTCTCTCAGGTTGTGTTTGCAATCTGAGACATATACGTCTAACCCAGACCCCAGATCGCGGGCACATTTGCTGCATTTAGGTGAGTCTCTGCCCTCAATGGCTCTGTTTTATAATAGCACCTGAGCTTTACAACCGCAGGGGGATGCACATGAAGGAAGTACGCACGTTCAAAACAGGAGGTCGGGTCACCAGAATGCAGCGGGTCCAGCTTGAGAGGAAAGTCATGTGCTTTTCACCCAGGGTAGGTGGAGAACACAGTCAGGCTGTGCCCTTTCTCTTGACCATGGCAGCTCCGAGTTATCTCCTCCAGGACGGGCACAGCAGAGGTGACCATGTGCAACTGTTGCCAGCAGATACCCCTCTTTTTAGTGGAAGCCTTTGGAAGTCACACGTGCACATGGCAGGCAAGTTGGTTGGCTTCGTGTGTTTTCAGCCAGTTCCTGATGCTGCTGCTCATCCTAGCCCCCCTGCCTCTTGCTGCCCTGCTCACCTGAGGAGGCCACTTTCAGACCCAGTGGGCCCTTTTCTCAGACACGAACTGGGACATGTGGGGAGATGTTGGGAGGATGAAGCTCTCCATGGCAGTTGGTCCCAGATCTGCATTCCTGGGATGGGACACTGAGAGCAAAAGCGCCCAGGATCCATGAGCCCTGCCATGGTGTGGGACAGCCCTTATTTCCAGAAGGTGCTCCACGGCTGTGGCCTTGGAAATGGCAAAAATGATCCCTGGTGGCATGACTCTGAATATGCTACAACCACGTGTTCTTTCTAATCATGGGGCTCAGAGTAAGTGGTTCCACACTGGGGTAAATGCAACACTTGATACCCGTGGCCTGGCATCTGATAATCCAAGCCTGATCACGGGACAGCACTTCCAATGGGAAACAGTGGCGTGGAACTCTCAACCAGGGACCTTTCCCCTCCATCTGGTTCCCAGCCCCTGGAAGGTACAATCCTACTGGGAGCGCCATCTACAGAAGATCCACACAGGCCAGGCCCGAAGCTCAACTCTGCAAACCCAGCCACAGACTTGACCTCACAGAAAACACACTCAGACAAAGGGCAAGAGTCTCCTGCCGGTCCTTTCGGTCACTCACAGTTTACCTGCCGTGTCTCTTTTCTGGGTAATGAGCTATCCTTGCAAACCCCAAAAACATGGATGGAAGAATTCCCTCGCTCATGGGGAACCACAACAGGCGATCATCTCTGCAGGACATGAGTGGTCTCATGGAGGGAATAATCACCATCACTTCACACTAAGGGTGAGTTGGCCCATCTCACCTACCTGACTGTGAACTCCTGAAACACCCAGGAAGGGTCTTGCTTTTCTCTAGGGTCCTTCAGTGTCCAGCACTGGGAAGTCATTAAGATTCTCAGTTGCTAACAAAAAGGTTGATGTGAGCAGGAAAAAATGTACTGAAAGGGAAATGTTGGGAAGGCTCAGGGACAAGGTGGAGGCGACATAGGAAGAAACGTCATCCAAATATGCATCCTGCTTGACAGGTGAGGAATCATGTCCACTAACACAGAGCCCTGGATGTCACCTTCCTGCACCAGCAGTAGCCACCAGAGGCTGTGGTGGGTCTTCCTACAGGTGGACAACTGGGACAACTGCATCCCCTTCCCTCCCATCTGAGTGTGTGTGTGTGTGTGTGTGTGTGTGTGTTTCAGAGTGTGTGTGAGTGTGTGTGTGTGTCCATGAGTGTGTGTGTGCCTCCATGTGTGTATATGTGTGAGTGTATGTGAGTGAGTGTATGTGTCTGTGAGTGTATATATGACAAGAAGACAGTGTGCTTCTAACTTAGAACTACCAAGAATCCAACTAAACCAAGACAAGTTACACAGAGCTTCTGTTTACGTGAATCACCTTTAGCTGAATTGAAATGTACCAGCTAATTTATGCAATCCTTTGCTCAGCTTTGACTGCATAGACCAGTGGTCTGCAAACTGCGGCTCGCGAGCCACATGTGGCTCTTTGGCCCCTTGAGTGTGGCTCTTCCACAAAATACCACGTGTGGGCGCGCATGTACAGTGCGATTGAAACTTCGTGGCCCATGTGCAGAAGTCGGTATTTTGTGCAAGAGCCACACTCAAGGGGCCAAAGAGCCGCATGTGGCTCGCGAGCCGCAGTTTGCTGACCACTGGCATATACTAATCCTATGAAGATGCTGACAGAAGCCTGCCTGATTCTTTCTGACCAGAACCAGAATGATATTAAATGTATGGCATGTTTTTGTGGTCATGAGAGCTACAAGATTTTAGAGAATTCCATTTTTTAAAATGTAAGACTTTTATGAATGTATACTATGTGCACAGAAATAATTTAGAGACTATGAAAAAGATTAAGACACATACTTTACACTAGAAGAACTCACTACCTAGTAGAGAATTAAAATAGGGTGTAATATCAAGCACTGTTCACAAGTGATGCTTTCACTACTCTGAGTAATATCAGAAACAGAGTGGCAGCAATTTTGCAAATGGTCCAAACAAATGCTCCTGGAATTTATGTGTGTATTTTAAAAGACAAAAATTCCTAAACATATTACTTTTTCTACATTTATTTTATTGATAGATATTTGACATATCACATTATATTAAACATGTTGAAGAAAAGACTCATCCTAATGCCTAAAAGAAGTACAAAATAGCCTAATGATAACCTGAAAGTAAACAGAAAGGGTATTTTTCAATTCTAGTGCTTTCTATTGTAATGCCCATTCTTACCCCATCCAGGATCCAATAGCTATTTTATTAATGAGAAATGGTCATAACAACTCAAGAATAATAGCTTAAATATTCTTTCTTTTTAGAGCTTGAAATTATTTTACTTCATTACTCCATCATTCAGAGATGTTAATGAGAGTATAGGAACTCTTACTTCGTATATTAAGGGTGTTCTAGTAACATGATCAAGATACATAGTTAACTGAAACAAAGCAACTGTGAACCTGAAACTGGTCATATGACCTCAATTCTCAGTCAGATTTTGTGATGAGGTCCCCCACAGAGTGGGGTAGGGGACTGGGAGCAGTAAAGTTCAAGTGGAGAAATCTGTAGACCTTGTCAATCCAAGAACTTTCTAGTGTTCTGTTTAAAAGAAGTAGACTGGAAAGTGTTGCTCCCCACAGGAGCTGGTCTGACTGTTCAAGAGGTTCATTTCTAGACTCTTAATTGAATATTGAGAATTTTTAAATTGGCTCAAGGCTAGTCTCAGAAGGAACTCCAAGAAAAGAGAAGTCATAGTAGTATCACTATTAAAACACATGTCAGATAGTCCCCTTCCAGTTGCAGGAAGTCTTTTCTGATTAAGGAATCAGCATTTCTGTATTTAGAATATAATTTCCTACATCTTTCCTCTCTTCTTCTCCTGGGTAATTCTTATACATTCTTTGGGTTCACTGTCTTCTCAGCCCCCTGTGGACCATGTCTGTCACAGCACTGACATATGACTGCATCTTCCTCTGTCCTGCCTTTTATCTCTGAGTTCCATGTGCCCTGCACCAAGGAGCTACCCCAAACACCCATTTACTAAATGAATGGGTGAGTGGATGGATAAATGAATGAATGAATGAATGAATGAATGAATGATAGTGAAGGCAATGGACATTGGCCATGTTCTTACCTTTAGACACTGAGAAGACACATGGACTGTGGAAGGCAGGTGGGGTGGAAGGCAGTTATCATTGACTGAATCCTGAGAAATACCAGGCACATCTCTACAGTGTGTTTTCTCACCTATCCCTATAAAATCCCCAGTGAGATTTAAATGATGAGCCCTTTCTTACAGATGAGGAAACCAAAGCTATTTAGGTCTACCTGAGTTCAGAGTCTCCTTCTGCTACAATGTATCTTGTCTCCAATTAATGGCTTAAATACCTATTCATTTAAAAATTAGGGTTTAGATGATGGCAAAGAAATTTTGCCAAGCATTCTGAGAGTTTACATTAATCACATTATTAAATTGGCAACCTCATACAGTGAGACTTTCTCCAATTGTAAATCATGGAGCTCAAAAGAAAAAAAAAAGGACTAGATGAAACTGATGCTCCAAGAGGACCCAAAGTTCCTTGAGTAAACTTGATCACTGCTCTTCCCCAGTACCAGGAGACCTGTTAGGTCAGGTGTTACTTTAATAGTGGTACCTATGTAAATCTGGTTTTTAAAAATTCCTTTGATTATTACTCCAGGTATAATTTGTATCATTTAATGTATAGTAGGAAAAAACACACCTTTGTTTATACTTTACAAGGAAATCTTCTCTTGAAATTTTCCCAAATTTTCCACCTCCGTCCTGAATGACTGTCAATTCTCTCCTTAAGTTCATTTCTAGATGACTCAGTGAAATTACTTAAGATGACTTAGTGAAATCATCCTGAAGACTCACTGAAATCACTTATGATAACAGTGAAATCACTTAGATCAGTGGTCACCAACTAGTGATCCGTGGACCACTGGTGGTCCGTGAGGTCTGAACGGTTAGTGACCACTGACTTAGATGACTCGGCAAAATCACTTACAATGACTAGCAAAAGTGTTCAGCTGACTCATTGAGATCACTTATGATGACTCAACAAAATCATTAAAATAACTGGGCAAAATCATCTATGATGACTTATCAAAATCACTTAGACGATGCAACAAAATTGTTATAGGCACCTCTTACTGACACCAGAGGGGTGTTACTGGACAACCCCCAAGTTAGACCTCAATCTTTATCTTCTCATATAAGTGAATTTATACAGAGACCTTAACTGTGTTGTGAAAAGCCAATTTATTAAAGCATGTACCTTTATTGAAAAAGCAAAGCAAGCAAGCAAACCTATACATCTGGCTTATGAAGCAGAAATGGGCTCTCAGCTAATCTGAAGAGCAGGTTGGGTGAGGGTCCGAGGCATTATATACCCTCCTGTCTACAGGTCTCAAAATTCCTCTGTTGACTATTTTGGTACAGAGTAATTCTCAAGGTCCCATTTTTTATTTTTTTATTTTGTTATGGCCTTCCCAGAATTTATGAGAAGCACCTGGCAACTTTATCTTGCCAAGCCTTGAGACTGCTGGCTTCTCTGCTTAGGCAGTAAAACTGCCCTTTTTTCCTTCCCCCTTTCCCCCTCCCTTTCTGCATTCTCTCATTGGGGAGGTTTTTTAACCATTTGCTCTCATCCCCTTGGCTGAGGAAGATAATAGTTTGTTTGTTATAAGCTGGCTGCAAATTGCCCATTGTTTGGCTTTGTTTTAAATTTCCTGTCTCAGTTTCCCTATTCCTCCTGCCTTGGAATCCTGTAACAAAATCACTCATGATGACTCAGCAAAATCACTTCTAAGACTCAGCAAAATTACATAGATGACTCAGTGAAATTACCTGGATAACTCAGCAAAATCATGTAGATGACCCAGCGAAATCATTTAGAAGATAGTGAAATCATCATACTTAAAGACTCGGACAGAATTGGTTTGACTCCTGTTCCACAACTTACATTTTAAATTAGTCAGAACACGAACTCTCTCAGCCTCAACTATTTTTGTTGCTCAAAATTGGAATGAGAACTCTTATTTTATAAGGTCATAATAAGGTTTAAATAAAATGCTGACCATAAATCAGTGTCTGTTGCAAAGCCTGATACTGAGAAAGGACTCGTTACAAGGCAAGTATTAATTCGGTCTCTTCCAATTCACTTTACACACAGCTGATATATGTAAACTTCTGAGAGCATAAAAACAATCACATTCTATCTTGGGTCAGAAACAGTGTTGGCTTCATGCTGAATAAATTACAAACACGTTAGTTTAAAATTTAAGACTTGATTCCTTTCAATATCTTTTATATAGCTTATATTCCAGTTCAAATGAACAAAGATTTATTCCAGTACAAAATTTAGTCTTTTGCATCTCTGTTTTTATGTTCTTGCTGCTTAAAATATTCAAATTTTTCCTTTTCAAGTGTGGACGAAAGGGGCCACATGCTAACCTGACAAGCTCAGGGGAGGCCTGCATGGCAGTCTTGCAAATTCAGAGACCTAAAGTAACCACAAAGGATGATCTGAAATTAAACTTTAACTAAAAGCAGTTATGGTGGGTAGTTACATCCTAGGCCGGTATCTTCACTGACAAGGTCAACCTTTACCTTAACTAAGCCTATCTGTCTTTTTGCATCTATTATAACATACCCTTTAAATGTCTGGGTAACTTGTAACTTCCCTTTTTCTGGACCCCTTGGGGCACAACCTAATGTGCCTGGGCACCAGGACAGATACCACAAATTCCTTCATTTTTATCATGTTAATTGTTCCTGTACCCACCTAAGTATGTGTCTATCATTTTGCTTTTTATCCATTGCCAGGGTTTTCCCCGCTTTGCATTCTCCCGCCTCTCTGGTCTATCACCAGTGGATTTCATGTAACCCACCTATGTCCCTTCCTCTGATTGCAATGTATAAATATAGATGCAACCTGCCATTCTCCAGAGCATTATCCCAACCCTTTGAGATTCTGCTTCCTGGCAATTATCAACAGATTGGCTCAAATAAACTCACAAAATTTTTTACAGGTTTGAATGTTTTTATGTTATCACAAGGTTCAGTTTAAGAACAATTTTTTATATGATATTCTTATGTGTTCATATATTATTTCTGTTAAGGGGACAAGATATTTCTTCAGAGACAGGTGACTATAATGGATGCTTGAAATTTCCTATAATTAAATCACCTTCCATCTCCAGAAAAGAATGAAGAATTCTTCTATAAGGAAGAAGGACTAGATTTCTTTCTAGATCAATTCATGGCTATTGTTCTCCTCTGCTCCTTGGGAAGGGTCTATTAGGATGGAATTCCAGGAGATACACCATGATTATCATAAAAGAAAACTAAATCCAAGTCTCTTAATTAGAAGACACATTAAATAATCTGGAAAATATTTTTTAAGATGCATGTGCCTGACCCTTCCATGGACACATCAAGTCAGAATTTCTGGGGTCCACACACTGGCCAGAGGGAGCCAAGAAAATTCCTCCATAGGTTATTTGAGGTCACCACAGTCCTAGGGCCAAACCACTCTCCCATCATTTGTCAGGCTTCATTTGTCAGGCTGTAGTCACATGGGATTGCATATTATAGCAATTTCTAATCATTTAATTGACACTCATCCTAGTATATATTCACTCCTGATGCTGGGCAAATATTGACTAGCTTTTAAGGAGTAGTGACAGAATCCAGAATAAATAGAACCATCTCACTTTATTTTACTCCAAGATGAAGTCTTTCCCCAGTCAGTTAAACTCTCCAGATCTTTATAATCACTATGGATTCTCAACATGCCAGAACATTTACAACTCGTATGAATGATACTGCATTTAAACTCCTGGAAAGATTTCAGATTAGGTTTTATCTGCAAACCTGTCGACTTCAGATTTGGTGAACTGGCAACTTTGCAAATCTCCTTCTCTTCCCACACTGCTGCATTTATCTCTTCTGGCGTGTTCTGTGCATTGCTCAAAAGATAAAGGTTAGCGAATGTATAGAATGCATATATTGTTGCAGATATCCTTTTTTGTCTTTAAAAAACTGTTTGTGGATAAGAATGTCTGCCTTTGGAAGAAGGAGGGGAGGTTTCTTACAATCTTTAATAATTCTTAATCTTTTCTCCTCCCAATTCATTGTGGTCCAAAGAGAGAGCATGCTCAGAGGTACTTTGAGACTTTTTGTGCCACCTGGTGGAATTTTCTTGAAAGAGAATTATCAGGGGGTTGAATTACCGCTCAGCTTGATCATCACCTGAGGCATTTTCTCAGTGCTTAATATTACCAAGCTAAGTGTAGACTCCCTACTGCGTCAGGCAATTTAACCACACTAGGCCCATAATCAAGATTTTTTTTTAATGTGAAAATTAGTCTTTAGTGAAAGAGACCTCTTTTGCTGGCTGCTGGGTAAATTCAGGTAACGCAATGACATCCACACTTTGGGTCATTCTATTCTACCCTGGTTAACACACAGAGATTATTGCCAACCTCCTAGCAGGCAGCACCCAGATTGTAACACTGCTTTCCATTAGTTAGAGACAAAAGTAACTGTAATTAACCTTTTTTTCTTACCCTCAGCCCCAGGAAGTCAAAACAATCTGATAATGTCATATTTAGCAATTAGTGATGTAATTGTTTACTCAAGCAGAGGTTTTTACCAAACATAAAGGGATTTTAAAAACACATGTCCTGAAGCGATAACTGATGTGGGTAGTCTCTTTCCTGAGATGCTCAAAGTGATGCCAGTGAAAGCCAGCTGGGTGGAGGCGCCATGGCAATGCCTGGCTCACAGTGGGCTGTCGTGGGAGCTGTGGGCCGCTTATCCATAATGCTAGCCTAATGTGGCAGCTTTTCTCTTCCACACTGTAGTCATGAGCCCATTGGCATGTTCTGTAATGCAGTGACTTACCACTGACCCAACTCACGGTTTCAACTCTCAGACCAATTCCTATGGCCTCTTTATGTACCAGATCTATGAAAAGGTGAACTATTCTCTTCAACGACAGATTGGATGAAGTCAAGGTCACTGTCTATTTTGCATGGAGCAAAAAGGTCAACTCATAAAAGACTGCAATAATCCAGAAAAATTTCCAAACTTCCCAATTGAATAGAAAAGAAAACAGAACACCTTTGAAACTAGAGATGGATGACTAAGCAAAGGGCCATATTTTTGGAAATACTGATACAGAATTCCAGGGAGCATGGATGAATGTCCTGCCTCCTGACCTAGATGGCGAATTTGGGGGGAGGATTCAGTCTAATGACATTAATTCAAGTGTGGAGATGAAATCATTGTCCTGCATGTCCCATTCCCATGATGCATTGCAAATGCTTTCCTGTTGCTGACCTGGTTCTAGTTTGTCATAATTTGTTGGTTTAATCCACGTCTGCATATTGGTTGCCAGGAATTCTTTGCACTTTTACTCAAGTACAGACTTTTCCTCCAGCCCACAACCATAGCCACTATTTGAGCTCTTGTAACTTTTGACATTTCTATCTCTTAGATTCATGTGCTGGCCTCTCCCACACTGAAGGAAGCTCCCGCTCTGATTGCTCTGTGCCGGTGGGTCCCAGCGGTGCCCAATCATACCACCTTCTGCTGGGGCTGCCCCCCCCCCAGTCCCAGGGGGAGTCCTCCACTCCACCCTGTTCACAGCAGCTGCCCCATTAGAGCTCATCACACAGCAGCTGCTCAGGTGTCCTTTTGTCATCGAGTATCTGTTTTCCATAAATATCCATGGCAGCAACAGCACTTCGGTATTTACAGATGGGCTGCATTCCATGGCTCAACATTATAGACATGGAAAATGAGGAGCAGGAACTGGGGATCTTAGCCCGCAATCGCTGCTCCAGCTTAATGTGAAAAGGGAGATGCAATAGTATCACCGACAGGACTGAAATGCAGGCTATTAGATCAGGAGTTTTTAATCAATGGGCATGAATAAAGGTATAAGGAAGTTACAGTGAAAAATCTGAGTGATTTGAGGCTGGTACATGAAGTTCTCTAAACATCAGTATTCCTACCTAAAGAAAAAAAACAAAACAAAACACAACTAATTGTACCCATTTTGTAGAATCAGAAGAATTGAAAGCAACTTAAGATTAAGTGGCCCAACACCAGATACAAAATGGCAGCTCAAATCAAACATAACAGGTGTTAATATTATTAGAGAGCACAGTACTGTCCTTAGAAATGAAACGGCTAAAGAAATTCCAATGCTCATGACATGTTCATTCAAACAATACAGAAATGTTCATAAAAGGTACCTGAAATGTCAACTGTCCTTTTTCCTGAGTGGTGGAATTTAGTTGATTTTTTCCATAATTTGCATTTTTTCTAAAGAACTTGTGCTGTTTTCATTGCTAAGAACATGTGATAGATGCTATGAGTGCTTCATGCATTCTCCTGGCTCAGTGCAGCCAGTGAACTTGGGGGACACCCATCTGGAGGTTCTCCAGAACAGGGATGTTTCCTGTGTTTGGGGGCAGTGTTGCCCTAAGGAATTCTGATGACCCCACAACAGACCCAGAACTCCCCTGTCATGGGCACATTTTACAAAGACTCACATAGAGATGGGGCTTTAGTTAAGTCACATCTCTGCCATGGATTCCTCATTAGGGACCATTCAACATCCCCCCTACCAGTAACTCTAATGACTCAGAAATCATCATGGTATCAATACACTTTTGAAGAATGTTTGATTATCTTTATCTGGAGATGTGTTAGTCATCTAACATGGGTGTGAACTTGGCCGGGGAACTCTGCTAGGAAACAGGGTGTGCACTTCACTTCTAATATCATGGAATGTTTAGCAAGGCCGATGAAACTGGGGCTGTGGTCCCAAATGGTCAATCATTCCAGAAAAGCCATTTGGGGGAAATAGCTCTTTAAATAAGATGACTATCTGGTGATATATGGGCTGATGATAACTTACTTGGTGGCCATGTTAAGATGTACCCGGCGCTTCCTTTTTAATTGTTTGGTGGGTCACTTCAGCTTATTACCTCCCGTCGTACATCTCTCCTAGTCTACTTCCCTAACTTCTTGGAACAGCTTCTCAGGTTTTTATGATTTAGACATACTCTCCTGACCTGTAAATCTTTCCTAAAAAATTTCTCCAGCCGTGTTGTCTTCTAGCCTTCTCTGCACCAGCCATATCTGCATAAATGGAATTTTTACTGCTGGCTGCCACCTCTTTAATGTCTACCGTAGGTTGAAAACTCTCCGGGGCCTTGTGTTTTTATGTTCCATGAGAGCATATGCACCTATGCAGTAGTCATGAACTAAAGAGTGGGAGAGCTCATGCTCCTTATGCCACCTGCCTCACCCCAGAGAAGAAGCCATATCAGTTGATGTCCTAAACCTGAAGTCAGAGATACCACTTGAAGAAACAAGGAAATTCACCTTTTCTGTAGATTATTTGGGATTTTTGCTTGTGTTCTTTTTTTAAAAAAATGTTTTTTAATTGATTTTAGAGAGAAAGTTAGGGAGAGGGAGAGAGAGCAAGACATGGATGTGAGAGAGAAACCTTGAAACATTGATCAGTTTCCTCCCAATCACAACCTTACTGGGGATTAACAGGAGATAAAAAAAAAACTCCCAAGGAGGATATGAATAAATTAATTGCCTAAAAGTATAGAATTAAATCAAAAGGCTGGTTTATATGTGGAGTATATTGTCTGGTGCTGTTCCCTGCTCAGTTGTGAGCTGTACTTTTTGGGGAGAATCCCACAACTGATCACCAGTCATTTGGTTATGACCTTGGGCATCCTTTCCACAGTTAGCCTGGTTCTTGCTGATTATAACCTTGGAAGCCAGGTTCTATCATGTTCCCCTGTGTAGACTTGGTCAAAGTACCTGCTTTAAGGGCTCACTGAAGAAAATGGAGGAGACAGTGGGCTCCACAAGCACCTGGCCCTATGTTCATACTTAATAAATAATCCCTATTATTTTCTACTCATGCTCCTCTTGAACGAGAGACCTGCCGTGTAGAATTGTGTTATAGCAACTCCAATACTTATACGTACGCACACACCATACACTATGTGTTATTATCTTATTCCCTAATTGTAAATATGGTTTACCTCCCAACAACATTTTAAGCTTCTCGTCAGTAGAGAGTCTTATATTACTGTTTTTGATTGATTGAATATATCTGGAATAGTTTTCCCCCCCTATTCTTTGACTTAATAATAGCATTCTTTGATGTATAAATTGGGTTGCTATGTATCTGAAAATGATATTCTTTCAGCTTTGGCAGTTATGATAGTTTATTTTGCAATCCATCAAGTAATTTTGAATATCTAGCTGTGTGCTATAACGTAACACACAACAGAAAAAATAGAAAATAGTGAGCAGAGCAAGCTAGCGGAGGGAGCACACAGACTCCGGATCCTCTCTGCTTCTCCAGTTATCCCAGGATCACCCATGGCCATGGCCATTCTCACTGTTTCCTGCCACTGGGCCAGTAGAAGAAGCACATAAGGGCTTCTGATTTTTCTTGGTGGAGTTTCATGGGGAAGAGAGATATTCTTGGTAACCCACATTGGAATTCAAAGTGAGAAATACAAATATTTAATAAGGTGCTTCATGTGCTATCAGACTAGAGTCAGGGTCATGGGGGTGATGGGCCAGGAAGGACCAGGAGAGGTCAGGAGACTGACCAATGAGGAGGCAGAGCATAGGCCAAGCATCTCCAGGTTCAGAGCAAGAAGCTCAATAGCCCCAGAGAAGGCAGAAAGCTCAGTAGCCCCAGAGAAGGGTGGGTGAAAGGTGAGGCATCCTCAGCATCAATGTGAAAGTATGGGTATCAGCTCAAACCAGAGCTGAGGAAGGATTGATATTGGAGAAATTTGTGTACAGTCCACATTGAGTGACCATAGGCAGAGTCATGGTCTTGTGGTTTATTGGTTTGGTTGGCCTGGGGTTGCCCACCTCAGTGTTGATTCTGATGACCAGCTAGGGTGGACCTCTGCTGGAGGGTCTTGGCACAAACAGTGGTCTGTATCCAGCAGTATCAGCACACCTGCGAGCTTGGTAGACAGGCAGCATTGCAAGCCCCACCAAGGACTTGCTAAAACAGAATGTACATTTGAACAAGGTCATCAGGTCATCCACATGCACATTGACTGAAGCTTGAGATACACTGATTCTAGTTCTCAAAGCTGCATCATCACTGCCTGGGATTTGTTAGAAATACAGATGTTCAGGTCACACCCAGACCTACTGAATGAGAAACTGTTGGTGGGGCCCCAATAAGTTTTAAGTTTTCATAAGCCCTTTGGATGATTAAAGTTCAAGGACAAGTACAAGATCTATCCCTCCAGAGGAACCCCAGAGACAGCTGCTGTATATCTTCACGCAAATGAAGGCCAGCTGAAATGGTGACATTCTGCTGGGTGGTCACCTCTGAGAAGTCTTAGCACAGCAGCTGTGGGTTCTTGTGGAAGCATCTTTGGTTTCACAAAAGTGCCAGGTGCTATCCTAAGGCACTTGGGATAAATAAGAAGATGTTCTTGCCCTCAAGATGATCAAAGTAAGTGAACCTGTTAGATCTCTGTCTGGGCCCTATGCAGCAATCTTGGAATGAAACCTCCTCTGGAGTTTGCTCCTATAACTTTTATATTTCTCAGAGCAGAGCTTTGCATGTTTAAGGGGCAATGTTAAACCTTGGGTTGCATGATGAACCATAAGAATCAAAGAAGACCAGATCAGTTCCTGCAGGTAATATGATTCCTCAAAGACCTCTTTAATCACTAAATATTACTGGGTTCAGTTGTTTCTACTTTACTGGGAATAAGATTCAAATAGCATAGCCAAAGGAGAGGAGGAAGGCTGTGATCCCCAAACTTTCCGCCTCTGTCACCAATCAGCTTATCTGGGATCAAAGAGGAAGGTGCTGGACTCATGCCAAAGTGAATAGGACTTAGAACCAGTTGAATGATGAAGACTGAAAATAGAAGATATGGGGAAGACTCTTGAAATGGCACATGCAGATCATAAATGATGAGGTCTGTTTGAAGAATTATAATTTCCAATCATTCAAAGGTATGAATGTACAGTGTACACACACATTCCTCATGATTTTAATGCAATTCTAGTTTTGCTATGTGGATGTGCTTGCACTTTTATAATGGGGAGAAAAACCTCAAAAGTGTATCAAGATCATGATCACCTTTAATTCTGGAGTACTGACAGTTACCCTAACATAGTGATGACTAAACAGCATCACCTGACCTTCTTATGGAACACAGCATGTTGAGTGTAGTCTTCTACTCATTTTTTACCATATGCATATAAGACATAAGAATTTATATCATCCAAGTTCCCCTGGAGCTACTTGAAATGATAAGAAGTAAAACGTTTATTGAACAACTATACTGTATGAGGTCCAGTGTCACATGCTCTAGGGGACACAGAGATGAAAAGACATGTCCTGCCTACCAGGCAGGTCATATCCCACAAGGGAGCCCACCACATAAGGAATTTCATTAACAGGATAGGACTGAAACAGCACCATGGAGGGTGCATAGATCAGTCCTAGGGAGAGGAAAGCAGCCCATCAATCAATGGCTTTGAAGAACAGGTAGGTTTTTGATGGGTAACATTGAGGGAAAGTCAAATCATATCTACCATGCATTACTTCTGTGTGAGAGAGAACATGGCATGCTGGGGAAAATTCAATGTTCCCATTGTTTTTTACCATAAAGTGTGACTTGGCTTCATGGAGGATGTTTTCCCCAGAAATAGCAAAGTTTCCTCCATTTTTTCCAAATTCAGAATAATCCTGTTTCATTCCTATTCAATAGCATATGCAGTACCTAGCACAATGCATACATATGGAAGATTTTCCTTGATTCATAAGTATGTATTTCTAAATTTACCCATGCTGTTTGGCAGGGAATTATTGATAGCTTTTATAATCATTTTTCTTTCAATGATACTATTAAAATTATTATAAAATAGACCTTTTTAGAGATATCAGTTGATAGAAATGCACAAAATAAAGACAAAAATATAAATTATAGAAATTAATATATGTTTGATACAGCTTAGGAAGGAGAAAAACATACTGTTACCTATGAAAGCATTTGCTTTTAAACATAAATTAATCTTTTGTTTTTCATTCAAGAAAACAGAAATAGGGTGGTACAAAGAATTCATGCCTGCTTTTTGAAGTAGAGTGTGCCCGTCCAACTGCATCAGCAGACTGCAGCAGAGGCTCACCCTGTGGTTACATCATCCACATACCCTTTCCAGACATGAGTTCCTGGAGGATCTGGACCAGAGGCACTTAGGGCACGTTGGGGGACCATTAATCAATGTACCTAAAAATGACTAGATGTTAATACTGAGCTGTTAAGAAGAGAATAAATACAATATGGAGAGCTTTCAGAATCTAAGTATAATGTATTCACTTTTTTGGTGAATGCTCCTATATCACCCTCTGTCTGGCATCCCCCACATTATAAGAAAGTAGTTTATTGTTTGACTTCCCTGCTCAGCTGCAAGCTAACAGCAAAAGCAAAGATTGTGCCCTATGTTTTATAACTTTTTCACAATGCCTCGCACGTAATACACATTTTGCTACCTGATGCTGAATTCCTGAAGCCTCCCAGGTGGAGTGCTTAAAAGCAAGGCATGACACACCCTGTGTGGCTCTTGTGACCTCATGTTACGTAATTCAACACTGGGGATTCCATTCCACCCACAGCCCTCAGGGCTTGTCCAAGAATCTGCCAAAGGGGACTGTCATAATCTTACCACAATGCCGCACACTTTGTATAATTTCACACAGGAACAGATTGGGGAAAGTGAAGACAAAACGACCAGATAATGAAATTTCTTTTTGCATTTTATTTATAAATTCCTTGGTTTTGGTAAGTATTTCAGAATCAAAGTGGGAGCAACCAATTAAAACATTCTCACTTACGATTTAATTTCTCCTGATAGAACACAAAGCTGATCACCAAAGGTCACTATTTCAGCATCTCATCAGTGCCTGTCTTTTCTTATCCTTCTCTACTGACTTGATTTTATCATTTTCAATACCTATTAAGTAATTCAGCCCACTCAATTATTCTTTAACCAATTTTTATCTGTGACCTCTCTCAAGTGTGGTATGTGGGTTACCTGCTATTAGCTTAATGTCGCACAATTAATATGTTCTCGGTATTCCTTCTTTATTCAACAAGTAGCGCTGGTAAGGGCCGACCTATCTTTTAAAGGTAAACCTTGTCCAGTTAAACACAAGAATGAAAGCACTATAGATCTATTATTTCTCGGAATAGAATATTTCCATTTGCATAAAATATTCCTCCTTTGACAAGTTGCCAGGAAGGAACACCTCATGCCCATTCTTCACAGTGCTCTTTCCACGGCATTAGGGAGCGGAGAAATTACCACAGTGGCCTTAAAATGATTCTTCTCTCCCCTTGCACCTCCTGGCCCCTCCTGATTTACAATACTGTGCCTCTCTGAGAGCTCTGTCACTGAAATGCCCAGATAATGGACAAAGGGGAGCCTCTTACATAATGTAATTTCACACTAAGGAAACGAGTTCACAGGTTGGAATATTAGGGTCAAACACAGAGCCTATAACCCTTAAGTTGGTTGGGAAATAATGGCTAGAGTCAAAATTTAAATAAAATTTAAATCTCAGCAAGTCAAATGATCTATAAGCCTCAGGGACAAGTGGTCTAGCAGACCAATAACATGCTTAAATACCAAGGGAAAAAACAGTTGCTACTCTCAGGGGAGTGCTATAATATTAAAAAACAATATAGCTGGTTAAAGTGAAAATGTATTTCTTTAAAATATAAATGTGCAAGATAATGTTTCTGTATATAAGAGTCCTGGTACACGAGCAATTGGGAGAGTGGACCATTTAGGAATGAAGACTTTGTCTAGCAATAGGCCAGTGTGAGGACTGATTTTGGTTAACTTGATTGGGCCACAGGATGCCCAGCCATTCCATCAGCTGTTATTCCGAGTGTGTCTGTGAGGGTGTTTTGAGATGAGATTAGCATTTGAGATATAGACTGCATCAAATCCAGTTTGTACTTAGCACGGGATAAGTAAATAAATGAACAAATTAACAAAAGAAAGGGGGGATTGGGAAATAAGTAGACTTGCCAAGAGCATGGTCAATCTAAGATTCGGATCCAGGTTCTCTAACAGCAGAGCCCACGCTGCATGAGAAGCTCTGTCTTCCTGCTTATGGCCCAGCTGTCTCTCAGTCACCCCTCCCAAAGCTCTGGAAGTGAGAACATGGAAGGTTGACCCCAGAATGGGCGAGGCCTCAGGACTAGGCTTTCCTTTCTCTTTACTCACCTATGTCCCCCAAATCCTGCTGTAGATAAAACCATTAATTTCCTAGGAACAACATTTCTAGGGTGAAAAAAAAACCTTATTACCTGTGACAGCTGATATTGTTTTTCCAAACACTTTGTGAAATGTCAGAAAACATACGTAGCATCCAATGTCAGAGCTGGAAAAGATCAGCAAGATTATTTTAGTCCAAAACCCTCATTTAGCTGATGTGATGTGGGGTCCTCCCTCCAGCCAGTTGAAACACAGGAGATTGTTAGATGCACACTTTAGCTTCATAAGAATTTTTTTTTTGGTCTTCTGAAAGAACTAGGAGACCCCTCTGTATTGGAGAATCATCTGAATTTCCCGAATCAGTTATCGCAACAAAATGCTGGGTGATTTCTTGGTCATTCATTGTCCAGGAAAAGCTATTCCATGTTGATTAATTTCTTTACATTCTCTTTAGGTTCAGGAAATATGGAATTTTGTTACTTTGTTAGTTGACCAATTTTTCATTTTGTGAAGACAATATTAGGAATAATTTTACATAAGCACCTGCCTTACTGAAGAAAGAACTCTTTCAAGAAGTGTGACCGACAAGCACGTCTGCAGACAGAGGTGCCAGAGTGGATTGGTGCGGGACACACGGTTGCTTAGAAGGTTTTAGAAATTGATCAGAAATGTCTCCTTGGAAGAAAAGAATGTGAGTCACTCAGAAATGCAGCGAGTACAGTGGGTGTTTGAGGTCCATCTCTCCTCCCAAGAGCAGCATCCTTCCCGCAGTAGAGGGAGGCACACACATCCTGCCTTTGCATTCTCGCAATGCCTGTGTCTTTAGGGGAGGATGAGGAACAGTTACCTACACACAGTCAGGGAATGCAGACGCAGACCAAGGGTGCCCTCTGGGGTGCCTGCCTGTGAGCCCACAAAATCTGCTCTGATGCCTAAGGAGTAACAGTGAGAAAAGCTGCGCCTGGGGCCCTGCTTGGCTCCTGGCAGCTGGCAGCAGGGGATGCCATGCAATTCTGTGTGAGATCTGGGGCTGTCAACACAAGCTGGGCAGGCCAGTTAGGCCATACGGCATTGCCAAATTTGCTGTTAGAAACATTTAGAGTCTGCATTGAATATGTGGAGCTCACCATCCTGGCCCTCTCGAGCATGGTGAGAAGTAGAGATTCCAACAGACGGGAGGGTGGGACAGTCCCTTTTAAAAATCTGGCTGGCTTGGCTGTAAATGCCTGGCCAGTGGGAGCATTCCTCAGAGCCAGGCCCCTGTCCAAGGCACATCCATCCACGCCGCTGCCGCCAGTGAGTTAGCAGCCTCTGCAGGAGACAGTAGTTCAAGTGCAGTCTGTCTACCTGTGCGGAGTCCCGGATCCCATACTGCAGCCAGGCTTCGTGCAGACAATTAAATTACCTGCTAACCATCTAAAATGCTCCTGTGAGAACAGGGTCCCTGCTTTCATTTCCACAGGACGAGAGGGGCAGAGGTAACAGAAAGGGTGGGAGATGGCAACGAAGGGCAGAGAGGCCTGGAGAGCAGGGATCTACTTGGCCCTGGGCCTGGCCTCCTTTTCCCAGCAGCCTGCCCAGTCCTGGCATGAGATCCTTCCAGGGGGTGGGCAGAGTGAACCTGTCTATGTTACTATGGCAACTAGTTTCCCTGGTTACCTAAGGGGAGGAGTCCTCAGAGAGAGGAGCAAGAGCAGCTGGAGAAATGTCTGAACCAGGATTTGGGCGGGGAGAGAAGCGAGGCTTTGAGGACAGCCGCTCCGCAAAGCCCTTGGTTTGGATACCTGGAGGGACAGGGACACAGGGAAGCACAGACCTCAGATGTCCAGCACCCTTGTCCCTCAGGGCGCTGTGTACCTGGGCGCCGGCAGCATGATGGCTCCCATACCTGTAGACATACACCCGCCATGGCTTGTTTCCAAATCAGAAACTTGCCGGCAGGGGCTGGTCTGGGGACCAACTCCGACTCTGTGAGGCTTGTTTCCTGAGACAGAAGGAGGCTTTGCAAGGACATTTCCTTGGAATCCCACACTGAGGCTACTTTAAAGATGATTCAGGGAGATGCAGAGAAAGGGACATTATTAAATCTCAGAGAACCCGTTCTCTGGAAAAGCTGGAATGTCTAAGGGAGGCGATGAACCTCACAGGTACTTACCTAAAGCTTCATCCTTCCCTGCCTCCCTTGCATTTTCTCTCTGTCTCTCCCAGCACAGTCTCAATTTCCTCTTACAGTAACTGCATAAGGAACCAGGGAGCCAGGTAGTCGCAGCTGGGGTTGCTGCCCATGTTTTCTGGAGGGAGAGCCTCCCTGCTGTTGGGATCATAACAAGGGAGGTTCCAGGAGGCACTTTTTTGCTGGAGGAACACCCTTTAACACTGATGGAAACATTACTTCAGACTTTCACCCCACATCATGACCCTCCAACTGCCCACAGAACAGCCTGTGGTCCCTATGGCTCTGAGTCCAGGTGACAGGAGCCTTTGGTGGTCCCTACAGCAGCAGGCAAGAAGCCCACAGGCCCACAGGCCCACAGGCCCCAAGGACCACAGGAACTGGGTTCCTGAGAAGCTCTACACCCCGATGCCATTTGGGAAAGATGCATCACCAGACCCATCTTGCTGCATGTGCCATGGGAGACAGCTGGATTCTGATGCCTGGGATGTATCTCAAGGCTTTAAGTCTAGCTCACAGGCAGGTAACAAATACACCCTTTGGAAAATGAAGAAAGTGGTGTTGAACTTGTGCACCTTTTCTTTCATAGACTTAGGAGGAAACTTGAACTTGCCTCAGGGGCTAAATCCTCTGGATTAGCAAAGTCAAAATAGCAGGGATTAACCTGCCTCTCTCTATATATAACTCAGAGACCTCCCACACATCCAATCACAGAGGGCAACTAGGATTCATCACCCATGTTTATAAAAAGATCTGGAGAAAGAAATCATTACTCATAAATGCTGAACACTATTAGGGATTTGGATAAGAATACCAGGATAAATATGAAATAATGATGCCAGGTATTTGCTGCATGTATCAGTGACAAGTGCTAGGCTGTCATCTGCTGGACAGCAAGACACCCACGTTATCAATGATCCTTTAGAGTTGCTTGAAGACCTGATGTGATGGAGTTAGAAAGCTGTTCAAGATTCCTTGTCATCCCAGGAGATGAAATTACACATGCTCAGATGGCTGCCATGATGTTGGCTTTAAGGGGACCTTCTAGACACTCACATAAGCTGTTCAGAACAGTGTTCAACTTGCAGAGCCCTCAAATTCACACTGGGATGCTCAGCCTTCTTTACACCTACAAATACTTTTTATCTGAATCAATGCACATGGACAGAGTTAAACAAAACACTGACCATCTTTAGTTTCAATGTAAACAAATGGACAATTCATGAAATTTCTGATTGTTGTCTTTACAGAACACAAGCTCCAGCATTTTACCAAGTTTTAGGGCCAGTTTTTATCAAAGACTGACACATAGGAAGATGTTACTATAGAATTTTTTAGGGACATTACTGTAGACTATTAAATCCAAACATATCACCCCAAATTGAAGTGAGTTTACAACCTGTTAAATTATCAATGGCAAGTCACTGTCATATGTCCCATGGGTGTTGTTATTCATATATATACACACATATATAAAGATCCAGGGGCTGTCACATCCAAAACAACCGAATGGACGACCAAACAGGCTGAGTGGGGTGACAAGGCCGGCAGGGGGGTTAGTGAGGGACAACCAAACGACTGAGCAGCAGGCTGTGTGGGGCAACCAGGCCAGCAGGG
>NW_005355584.1:6875940-6912526 GCF_000412655.1 Myotis brandtii
GACCAGGCTGGCGGGGGGGGGCAGTTACAGGTGATCAAGTCAGCAGGCAGAGGCTGTTAGGGGTGATCAGGCTGGCAGGAGGGCCAGTTAGGGGCAATCAGGCAGTTAGGCAGTCAATCAGGTGAGCAGTTAGGAGCCAGCAGTCCTAGATTGTGAGAGGGATGTCCGACTGCCAGTTTAGGCCCGATCCACAGGATTGGGCCTGAACCGGCAGTCTGACATCCCCCGAGGGGTCCCGGATTGGAGAGGGTGCAGGCAGGGCTGAGGGTACCCCTCCCCACACACACACGAATTTCATGCACTGGGCCTCGAGTTTTATTGATAAAGAACCAAAAGATTGGAATGCCATGTCACTGGTCAGAGTTCCCCAGGGCTACCCAGTTCCCTGGGAGACGTACATGAACCAAAGTTAGGGTCTCATTGGGAACAAATTTCTTCAAACAGTTTCAAAGTAAAAGCATGAGAAAAGAAAAGTGATAAAAAAAATGAGTTTATCTGCAAACCTCTATGGATGTGCATAGAAACAATTTCTAATCCTAACTCAAAAGCTTGTTTGGTTTTGCTTTATTTTTACCAAATGCATGTGCACAAAACCGAGAACCCAGCAGTAAAATGCCACACATGGATGCAGAAGTATCTCCTTATAGGAAGGCAGGAAAGCAAATGTCACCACCCCTGAATCACATGCCTTCAGGAGACAGTGCCAAGGGTCATGGGCAGCTGGTGTGGACTTAGAATCAGGTCCACTCAACATGTGTGTATCACAGGGAGCCAGCCAGCAGAAACAACACTGATGCCTAGTCTTCTAAATGGACCACTTGAAAAACGGATCAATCCCCTAAGAACTCATAGGCCTAATTAAGATTTTTTTGAACCTGATCAAAACATTAATTACTTTGCAGAAACTGAGCAAATGTATAGATGTCACATCCTATGATTGTTTCTTTCCATTGCTGTCCTGGGAAGATAGATAGCAATTAAAATAGCACATAATTAAGTAGATCACGCATTGTCTATCTCCCCGCCCCCTCCCCATGCCTCCCACCACCCCTACCCCCGGCTCTCCTGGGTATTCAATCTTCCTGGCCCTTTTGTTGTTCCTTATAGTTGACCAGGTAAGATATTATGATACCAATTGCTAAGGTTTATGGGACACCTCTTGTCAGGAACGTTGTCTTTGCTCCTCCATTTAATCTGTTGATTAAATTACAAGGTAGATTTTAGTATTTGCATTGTATACTCAGAGAGGCCGAGAATTTGCCCTTAGTTCCACAGCTAAGAAATGGTGGACCTCAAGGCAGAGCCAGTCTGTCTGGCTCTAAGGCCACATGAGCCCTCTCCTGGGACCACCCCACTTTGTTGATGAAGGAGGCACATGAGGCGGCTCTGGTGTCCCAGGTGATGAATGGCCATGCTATCACATAGAGGACCAAAGGAAATGCTGAAAAGATCATGATTAGGCTGATTCAAATCCGTGATTATCTGTGAGAATGATGCCTGAAGAGTTAAAATTAGACCAACAGACAGATGCTCACATTCTGAAAGAAAACTTGAACATAAGGAAAGTTTCTGTGAAGATTGTGCCAACTGCTTTGAGTGATGAACAGGAAAAGCAAAGTCTTGACATTTGTTCTGATCTTTCAGAGGGAGCTGGGTAAAATAATGCTTTATGAAGAAAAGAGGAACCAGAAGTGAGACAAGGAGCAAGAGAACTTAGACTCAGAGCTGAGTCTGCAGTGGAGGTATTCACAACCCAATATTTGGCCCCCAAGCCTCTTTCTTAAATCATACTTTATTTAATCAGTACACATTTGTGGGACACACACTAGGTATACAGAATTATCTTGAACATAGAGACAGTTATAATTATGAAGAAGATGTTGTTCCTGTCCTCCAGCTCTTTATGACATAACAAAGGAAATAAGACAAGCATAAGAATCACAATAAAAATATCACAGTATGACCCAGTAAGTGACGAGTGCTTGAGAGAAGCATGAACCAGCAGTTGTATGATATACCTACATCACTTTCCAGAGAAAATATTCATGTGTTTCCACTATGTTTCTGGTATACTCAATTTATCTTCTAAAATATAACGATATATCAATGTATTTGGAAGAAGGTCTGGTGTGAACTTCTGTGTTATAGAAAATGGAAAATTGTGATGAACATGTTCGCCATCGAGTTTGCTTTAGAGTGCACTTTTCATTAAATTGATTTTGATCTGTTTTGTTGTGCTGACATGGTGGATCACACAGACATTAGACAAGAATTCAAATATACTCTTAGAAGGACAAACTTTCACCACTGAAAAGAGTCCAGAAGACCTGATGTAGGCTTGAAGGAATTCCCGAAAATGAGTCCATCTATAGCTTCTTCAATTGATGCCCCTAAATAGAGTGATATCCATTTTGTCATTTGAAAATGTGGTATATTTGTTATGGAAATCTTATGACCTCATCACTTAAGATCATATATCATATACATTTACTCATCAAATAACTCCCTTCAAGTTCCCACAGTGCGCTTGAGATTTGGTGGAACTGGATTTGTGCATCCATCACATCTGAAGTGTATCGACTGCTTAATTCTCATCAACAATCAGCAAATTAGTGGATTCCATGTTGACACTTACATTTGAACTGAAAGGTTTATTTATTTTACCACCCACATTAAGGAAACATTATAGAGAGCTTTTAAAAGAAAAACAAATAGCTTCAGGGACAAGGGAGTAGAAAGAACCCCAATTTATCACTTGGTGAGATTCAACCCGCATTGCATCATGAACCAATAGCCCTAATGAGGACAGCTGTGAAACACTAAAAACATCCACCATTACACTTAATTGACTTCCATAGAAATCTTCTAATTTCTTGATTGTTTGTGGATGTTAGCCCATTTTGGATAACGACTGTAGAGTATGAGTGTGTTTGTGACAAACATGAGGGGCCATCCTAGGTATTAATGGTAAAATGAATAAATATCTCTGTGTGCACCAAAGTGGGGAGAAAGACCCATTGTGCTGCCTTAACATTTATTCCAGGTCAGATCAGAGCATCACTAAGAATGATGTTCTTGCGTGTGCACAGCCTGTATGTATTTAGGGATTTTTATAAATGCAGAATGCACCGAGTATGTAGTCATATGAATGAAAAATTACCAGAGGTAGCCAAGAGGAAAGTAAAAATGAGGAAAGAGAAGAGCAACCATATAATTTACTGTGCTGGATACTTTCAAATAAACTAATGTGAACGCAATCGTCATGGTGATGAGAATCCACAAAGTCAAGCATCTGATTTATGGTTTGTGAAGGATCTCTCCTCATTACCCTCTGTTCAAATGACTACTTGAGGGGCAAATGACTTTGGAAGGGGAAAAAGAAAGCACTTAAATTTTAAAATCCCATCAAACCAATAACCTATCTGGCATTCTGGATAAATACTTTTTCTTCTGTTGAGCATTTCCATGAGTTATGATACTGATGACCAGTGATACCAAAAGGCCTTTGTTGTATTTGTCTTCAAGAATCTAGCCATGGTCATGTTAATACAATGAAAATGCTATCTTGCTTTGGAGTGTGTTACACTGGAGCTCAAACATGCAAAGAAGGGAGTGTATCAAACCTAAACCCTAAGGCTGCCTCTGGAGTTTGCTTTTCTTAATTATTGAGTGTCTGAGGTTGCTTAAATATTTGAGTTTAGTGTTGTCATTTTTCTAAGATAAAATAAAGAAAATTTGACTTACCTAGAGATAAAAAAAAATTTCATCTATAATAAATAGCTCTAAGGATCCTAACATGCTGCACTTCAGCAAAATGATTGGTAGCAGCTACTCAACAAGCTCATATTTTGGCTAAGGGGGTAATGGAGTCTTTTTATTTCTTTTGCTGAAAAATGCTGGTTCATGGTTGTCATGAGTTATTTAAACAAAACTGCCAACCAAATGCCCACAGTTCAGTGCCAGAAAGTTGTGAGGTATTTTAAACTAGCAATGACCTTGGTAAATCCAAATGGAGAAGAAACTTTTGGAAATGAAGTGTTCACTATATACAAAGCTGATATTTCTCCCCCAAATAATGTGTTGGTGGTACTTTGGGGAGTGAGTGGGAGGTGGGTTATGATTACACTGGAATTATTTTAAGCCTTCCATTCAGGTGGCTGGGGAAGATGACAAATAGAGGGGGAAATGTATGAAAGGAAACACAAAGAGAAAATTTGTGACAAAATGTTAGCTTAATTTAAGGAACCTTAAATTAGGTTCACTTACTCCATCTTGGAGGCTATGCAATCCAAATATAAATAATATATAGAGCTAGATAAAAACTAATATGTCCTCCTACCAATAAAGGGATTTTTTGGTCTTAAATAAAATAACAATTAGTGTTACAAAAACTCCCTGCTAAATGCCACCATTGAGATCTTTCACATGCTTTTAGAAGGCAGAGGATCATAGATTAGCCCTGAAAACTCCCATAATCGTCGTCGTATTGGGAGGACGCTGACAAATTCTTATTGCACCATCTGTTCTGATTTCTATAAGCGCAATTCCACCCTTCTGTTTACAGAAAATATGCTTTTATAACAGGCAGAGGGATAAAAAAAACACGTCCTTTCAGGCTCCTAGGAGATTGGTTGTTCGAAAAAGACAAATATCTCTAGCCACTACCATGAGGTAGGGAAGTCTCCTCTCAATAGACTTTGGAGAATGAAATTGTCAGTTTATTCTGCAAAGCACAGTTACTTTTCATTCATTGTTATTCTTAACTCCATGTACATAATCTCCTCATTGGAATAGGTGATAAATATGTCTGTAGATGATGTATATTTCAGGATAACAGTATATAAGCCAGGGTTTCTATACTGTAATATGTAGAATTTTATCTTGTTTGCTCAAGAAACACATCTGTTGACAGCACCTACATATTTTTACCCACATTTGCCCATCCTGACTACAGCTGTCTTGCAGTTAGCACGAGAGCTTCCTGTGCAATATGCTGATACCTGCCACATCGAAGGCTCTGCAGAATGCATTTTCTCCTTGCTGGGAAGCTGGCAGAGACGTGCCAGCCACCTGCGAAGTCACTCCCCTTTCCATTGGTACAGATATTCAAGGAAGCTTAGAATAAGCTACATTGGGCTGCAGGGTAGTAATTCATGTGCAGATATAAGATTAAACAATATAAATAAAAAGCCAGAAACCGTGATTAGCATTCAGAAGCCGGATGAGCAAATTTCAGAGGAGATAAGCCAATGTGGGTAATTTAACAACTGTTTAAAATACATTACAAATATCTAGTTTCATCTCAGGGTAATTTGTTGGACATTTGATATTGGAGTCTCTTGGAGGAAATCGAAATAAATTACTATAAAATAGGATCAACAGAAATAAAGTGATATAAACATAGCAAGCCCAAGTGTACACATGCTTTTAAAAAACATGTTCATTGAGAAGACATGTTTTTATTTTAATGTCTGTTGGTATGGGAAGGGCTATAGAAATGAATAGCCTTCCTCGTTTTTAAAGCATGTTAATTTTAACCTATATACACAATATGAAGAGACACTAATTATGTCTCTTTGTGAATTATTTCTATTAATAAGGAAATCTTTTCAAGTAAGCTAACTTTTTCACCAAAGCTTTCACAAGACCCAATCAGTCCATCAGGAAGATCTCTGTAGTTCTGGATTATATTCATGACTTGGTTCTTCCCTGGTTATGAAAGGATGCAACTGAGCAACAGTATTGAACCAGGAGCTCTGAGCTGTATTACCCACGTGTAGCGCATCTTCTACTCATTAGAAGAACAATTAATGTGTGTGTGTGTGTGTGTGTGTGTGTGTGTGTGTGTGTGTGTGTAGGATTCCAATAATGAAATAATCCTGGCAGAGGACATACTGAGCACATACCTAAAGGTTAATGCCTTAGAAGATTAAGTAATTGTACTTCGGGACTTGTACCTCCGTCCCACTATCAGGGAGTGAGAATATTACTCTGAAAGTTACATCTAACATCTTTTCTCATGCATTTTTCATTAATACAATGTTTAATTTACAGACTCAGGAATTAAGTAAAATACATCTGGTAACAAATTTTGAAATTTTAAAATTACCCCTAAAGAGAGAAGAGAGCTGATGTTTGAAGGCCTATAGAATGCCAGCATGAGAGACTTCTGCCCCTGGGATCAGTGTGGCTCAGGACTCCGTCAAGCAGCGGCCCGGCTGACAGGGGAGGAAACTGACCCTCGGAGGGGCTGGGTGACTTTGGCCAAGTCATAGTAACTAATTCTTTCCAATACGCCACATTGCTACCGAAAGTCGGAAAATGCTATGAGGGCAAGTAAAAGCAGGAAACAAAGTGGTGTTTCTCATGAAGGATCTTCCCACAGAAGGTCAGCCTGATGCGATGACCTTCACAGCTGAAAATTAGGAACTTTGAATCTTAATCTCAATTTGCCAAGGAATTGCAGTGGGGTGGTTAGACAACTAGCTACCATTATGAAATCCCAGTGCCTTTTAAAAGGGGCACTGTTTTCCATTTCTTTTGCCATTAAAGAAAATCTTGGTGTTTGTAAGGAGCATAGTATCTGGAAGCAAAAAATCCCCCCCTTTTTAGAAAGGAAGTGAGGGGTCAGGTGTTGTGAATATGCAAATCTTCAACAGGAAGGCAATGTCCTAGCTAGTTAAGCATATTTTTATTGGTTAGGGGACAGTTTTTAAGTGTTTTTTATGTACTGTGTACACTTTATTGCTTTTTTTCTTTACAATAAGACAAAAATCAATGAATGCTGTTTGAGTTTTATGAACTCTCATAAAGGCAAGAGTGTATGTGTGCGCAAATATTTATACATTCCGTTTGCATGCATTAAGTTTGTGGCATCTCTCCATAACAGTAAAGAATAACACACATTCTCATTGTTCCAACCTCTGAGGACTTCTGATTTTCACAGACATCATTTCATTCATTTCCACATGTTCTGGAAACAAGGAATGAAGAGGATACATTTTCCTGTTGTGCCATAGCTTAAGAATTAACACATATTTAAAAGCTTATTGTGTGTGTGTCTGTGTGTCTGTCTGTGTGACTGTCCCTGTGTGAAATGAGTTACTGATGTGAATATAGTAAATGAGGTTAAATGATACATCAGTAAGAACTCTAGAAAGTAGAAGTTTGGCTTATGTTCTGTATAATTAAACCAAAGTGTATTTCTGAGTGCATGGGGGGTTGACCATGGAAAGATATTAAAAGGAAATACAATGTGATAAAATTATACATTCAGAAGGTTCAAATCTCTGCATGATTTAATTTTTGAAAGTTTTTATATTTAATCTATATTCTTCTACTCTGGAACACTTTTACATTATTTTATAGTAATTTATTACATTGTTTAAGAAAACAGCAAATGAGCTTTTCTTCTGTCATCATTAATGACGATTTTTTATCTTGAAACACAGTGCAAGGTTCAGCTCAGTGTCCATTCTTTCTGTACTGCAGGTGATGTAAACAAGAACAGAACGACACGTTTTCACACAGCTCCCCACCTCCGCCATCGGTGGCCCAGGTTCAGCAGAGCCAGGCCCCTGCCTGCCTGCCTGTGAGGCGCATTCAGAATGGACTGCACTCATGCCCCCACAGCTGGGAAATTCCTCTGGTCCTCGGTAGCTCCTTGATGGGGAGCAATGAGTGCACCTCCCCACGTGGCAAGAAGGGCTACAAGCCCACGTCAGAGCAGAGCACTAACAAATGAGCCCATGACGCCGTATCCTGTACCTTCCTGTCACCTCCCCTCGCTCTCTCCAGGATGAACACTTTATTCTGAAGCCATCAGTCAATGATTTTGACCTTTGGGTGGATGCTAGACCATTTTCATCCTGAGATAGATGTGCGTTTTCTTCCAAAGAAGTGATCAGTGTTTTGTGACCGAGAAACAAATACAAACAGTTTAAGAAAATCACACACCGTGTACGGCTAGGAGGTGGGCTTGGGGAGACCTCCTCCTTGACCTGCCTGGCTCCTGCCTCAGTCGATGAGCACCCCTCACGGGGACAGCACTGGGTGATAGATGGAACCACCTGTGCACACATTTTAACTTCTCAAATGTTTACTTCTAAAATGTAAGGTCTGCATACATTCAACTCTCAGGGACCTTTCCCACTGAAATTTAAATTACGACTAGAAGATGGGATTGTTTACATTGGACTATAGAATATTGATGACAGAATAATAATATAAGACTCCTCTGCTCTTAAATTCTCAAAAAATTACCCATCTTCTGTATATTTAGTAAATTCATGTGAGACTTTTTACCATAGGAAAAAAAATGAATGCTAAATGGCATGGTGGTTCCTGTCATCATGGAGAGGTCAGAGGTCAAAGTTGAGCCTCTCTGGAGAGTGGGCATGATCCAGGTAGGTTTTAAGTGGGTTTGATAAAGGCTTATAGAAAGGCTGAAGGAGATGCTGCCATCTCAATGCTAAGTGGCTTCACATTGGATAATGCCCAAGGGCCGTGTCTAGCACGGTCACTTACTAATGAGTGATGGGAGATCGATGGGGACAGAGTGCAGAGGCTTTGTCAACGGGCACTCAGCCAGCGTGTGACCAGCCTTCAGCAGTATCGCCAGAGAACAGATGTGAGGCACAGGCTGGCCCTCTCAGTGCTGCCTCCAATTGCTCATATGCCCGGCAATGCTGGGGGCCTGGTCACCATGGAGTCTCACTGTCAGCAGAGGCCACCTCCCTGAGTTTGAAGGGACAGAGCAGCGTGAACTGGTTTTACTTTGCCTTCATTTCAACACTCTGCTCTGAGATCATTGCAAAATAAATCATGTTCCTGAGCACCTGTGTGCGAGGCACCATGAAATTCAGGAATACAAAGGGACCGGGGGGTACTCCTGCGGGAGAGGCTCACAGCTCTTCCTGAACATGGTGAGGGGACACGAGGGGGCAGCCGGTCTTCCCTTGCCCACTGAGTGGTGAAACAGAAAAGGAAAGCTTGATCTCCTGGCACTGGGAAGCAGCAAGGAAGCTTGCCACCTGCTGGAACCTTGAACAGAAAGGGAAATCATCCAGGAGAAATGAAACTCTCAAGTGGGGTTTGGCTTTGCATGAGCATAGAGGGAACTCTGAAGGAAGAAGTGACCATAAATGTGTGGCCAGGACCATAGAAACCCTTAGGGGCCGGGCATGAGCAGAAAAACAAAACAAAATCTGAAAGTAAACAGGACAGTCACAAAACAAATTAATCCCTTGGAAGGTGAAGTCACAATGAAACATTTTAAATCACATGAGGAAGGAAGCAGGATGAAGGAGAGTCAACAGATTTGATTATGAGAGTTAGGAAATCTCAAGAATCAGAAATCATGCAGCCCCATGAGCAAATATGAAATGCATTGAAGTTTAAGTTGGTTATAGATTAAAAAATAGAAACCATAATAAAATAATTAGGATAATATAAAAACCTAGGAATAAGCTTAATTCTCCCTCCCCAACTAGCACTTAGTGACTGGCTTCCCGAGACTGGGATAGGCAGGGGAAATAACCCAACAGTGGGGTAAATCTGGCTGGCACCTCCATGGACACATGGTCAAGGTTAAAGTCATTGATAACAAGCGAGGCTGACATGAAGGCCCCTTGATCTGATGGGATGTAAATGGCACTTCCCTTCTCCAAAGGAGAAAATCATCATGAGAAAAACATTAGAAAAGCCCAATTGAGGGACTTCCTTCAAAACATCTGACCAGTCCTCCTCAAAATTGTCAGGGTCATCAACAAGGGAGATGTGAGGGACTGACATAACCAGGAGGAGCCTAAGGAGCCACGATGCTTCAGTGCAATGTGGTCTCCTGGGTGGTCTCCTGGAACAAAAAAGGATTGTTAGGAAACACTAATGAAATCCAAATAAGATGTGGAGTTCAGTTACTGTGGAGTTTGTACGTTTGGTAATGGTTTCTAGTTGTGACAAATGTACCAAGCTTAATGGAAGATATGACAACAAGGAAAACAGGACTTTGCACTAACTTTTTAACTTTCTGTCAATCTGAATCTTAAAAACATGATTCTTAAAAATGTGATTTTAAAGAATAGGCAGCTCTGGTAGCCATCAAAGTCCTTCTGTAAAGATTATTGATAAAATAAACACAATTGCTAAGAGAACATTTCTTAACACCATAGCTGCCAGGACAATTAAATGATACATTGAAACACTGAGGGAAAATAAAAATGCAAAAATCTATGTTTCCAAATAATCTTGTGAAGGTGAACAAAAACTAAGGTCATTTGCATACAAACAACCACCAACATGTTGTCATTTATAGACACTCATTAGAGCTGCTGTGAAATGGTAAATTGACCTCAGAAGGAACAAGTGGTGTGCAGGAAGTAATGAGTAAAGAAGTGAGGATATCTAAATGAGCAGTTAATGTAAATAACAATGATGGACTTGGAAAGTGATGTTTAAAAAGAAGATGTAACAAAATTAGTAGATAGCAATACTTAGAAAAAAGAAAAAGGGGAGATCAGTGGAAAAGCTTTTTTCAACCCTTGGATTGTTTAGTAGAAACACATACATTTTTATTAATTATTAAGGAAAAAATGCTTGTAAAAATATAAGCCAATCACTAAAGAATTTGAAATATAGCATTTAACTTGTGAATTACTATTACAAGGTTGTTAGACTATAGCCTCTCAATCAGTCTTTATGATCCATGCAACATTAAACCAAGTTACTTAGTCACCTTGTAGTGTTGCAGTGAAGGCTACACATATTATTAAGTTCTTAGGACACAATAGATTATTATCAAACATTAACTGTTGTTATCAAAACATCTAAACATGTATGGGGAAAAGAAGATAGAAGATGAGCTAAATCTAAGAGAACACAGGAAAAGAAGGAAAAGGAAGCCAAAAAATAGTGTGATGGAAGTTTTTCCAAATACGTATTAGTTTAACAATAAATGTAAATGGATTATATTCCTACATTAAAAGATTCAGATTTTCAGATTGGATAATAAACAAAATTTAGCTATAAGAGCTTTACAGAAAGCAACACCATTTAATATGACCAAAAAAGTTTGACAGTAAAGAATGGAAAAAGAACCAAATATAAGTTGGTGTAGCACCATCAATATTAGGCAAAACTGATGTTAGGGCAAAATTATTATTAGAAATAAAGTACTCTAGAACTATTGTATTAGTCAGGGCTCTCCAAGAAACAGGATGTGCATATACTAGTGTGTATAATTATATAGAAAGATATTTATTTTTTAAATTGACTCCCAAGATTAAGGAGGCTAGCAAGTCCAAAATCTTCAGAGCTCGAGTCCCAGTGAAGTCTAAGGGTTGACAACCTGCTGTAGATCCAGGAGATCTGATGTCCCAGTTCAAAGGCAGCCAGGCTGGAGAATTCTCTCTTACTCAGAGTAGGGCCAGCTCTTAGTTCTATTCAGGTCTTCAACTGATTAGATAAGACTCACCATATTATGAAGGGCAATCTACTTTACTTAGTGGACTTATTTTATTACCCTCATTCAAAAATATCTTCAAAGAAACTCCCAGTATACTAGTAATGTTTGACCAAATTTTGGGGTACCCATGGCCCAGTCAAGTTGAGACATAAAATTAACCATCACAATAATAGTAGAAGCAACAAACCAGGAAGATGAATAGAGTCCTAAATGTATGTTCTCCTAATGAAAGAACCATAAAATTTATAAAGAAAAAATTGCGAGTACTGCAGGAGACATGAAGTGAAAAAAACCCACAAATACTGTGGGAAATTGTAGCACACCTTTTACAGAAGCTTAGATATAAAACATTGGTTAGAGTTTTGTAGATTTGTACATCATTTTGAATAAGTGATCAAATTGATCTAATATAGAGAGAGCCCTACACTCAACATATAGAGACTGCAAATCCTTTACATGTGTACCTAAAACAATTTTTAAACTGAGCACATAGTCTGCTAAAAAAGAATTTTCCACTTAAGTTTTATACAGAGATATTATTTGACCCTAAAGCAATATAATTAGAAATTACTTATATGTAGAGGACCAAACCCCTCCCAATTCCCTGCATTTTGGGAAGCTTATAAAGCCACATCCTAAACCAAAATGAAAACAATGAATTCACTGTTTTGTTTGTAAATCTGTGGAACACAACCAGACCCCATAATTTCATGGTATTATAACAGCATCATAATGGATGTTTATGTTCAGCTTATGGAATATTAGAGTGTAGCCTACAATTTTACCAATGTACACACATGTTGTAAACTGTCAAAACTAGGATTTTGACAACTCGTCCATATATATAGGTAATACATATTTACTGTCTATTGTCCTGACATATTTGAGAATATTATTGAATGATGTCTAATATTAAATTTCATTTTTAAACAAGCTGGTTAAAGCCAGTATTAATAATTCAATGTACAACACAGAGAATTTTCATGATAAACAGACTGAGGGACTACCATGGACTGAAGCAAACTAGGGACACAAGACAAGTAAATAAAACACAGGATGTTGGATTAGAACTTGGACCAGAAAAAGGACATTAGTGAGAAAACTGGCAAAATTTGAATTGAGTATTTACATTAGTGAAGAACATTGCATTAGTGTTCATTATCTTTTTTAATTACTGTGCTGGGGTTTGTAAGCTGTTCATAGTAGGGGGACTTAGGTGAAAGGTATATGAGAACTAGATGTGTTGTTTTTTGCAACTTTTCTGTAAGTCTAAGTCTAAAACTATATCAAACTAAAATGTTTTTAAGTTAACTTTACAATTCAAACTTCTGTCTCCCCAAGTCCTCTTAAATAAAAAAAATTTTTTCCTCTAACATTGGGTAAATTTTACCAAACTCAAAATGGGGAGAGAGAGAGAGCTGCTTACTATAATATTTCTACCTTTATGGCTACAAAGTCACAAGGACATAGTCATTGAATTCAGCAAAGGAGAATCAATCAATTCTGAAAACAGTGTGACCTTCGGAAAAGAGGAGTTATTTTGCCAGATCTCTGACTTTTTGTTTTATTTACTCTTTATCTACCATCGACCAACCTTCTCCAAATTAATATGGATAGCTCACCATTAAAAATCATAAACAGCCCTAACCGGTTTGGCTCAGTGGATGAGCGTCGGCCTGCGGACTGAAAGGTCCCAGGTTCGATTCCGGTCAAGGGCATGTACCTTGGTTGCAGGCACATCCCCAGTAGGGAGTGTGCAGGAGGCAGCTGATCGATGTGTCTCTCTCATCGATGTTTCTAACTCTCTATCCCTCTCCCTTCCTCTCTGTAAAAAATCAATAAAATATATTTTTAAAAAAATCATAAACAGAGTACAAGTGTATAAAACAGATCAAAGAAAAGGTGTTCTCATCAAAGATAGGGTGGGGGCTTAAGCGTCTTCCATGTAGCATTCCCACATGCCATTGCCCGTCCATACTCTAGACCTCTGAGATTGGTTCCAGAACATTCCAGGACAGCTTGAAAGGAACCATCACAGAACACGGGACATTTGGTTGACGCCTTACAAATTATGAGTACAGTTGAACCCAAATAATGATATTAAATCTACTACTTAACCAGGGCACTGCTTCTCATTTAGGGATGAAATTGTTCTGCTTGTCTCTTGAAAGGACCAGTTCCAAAAGGACCCTCCTGTGTGAAAGGCGCAGAGGTCAATCCTCCGAACATCCTCATTTGCCACCTTTGTGTCCTCCAGGCATTAAATACTAACAATGCATGTGTGTGACCCATGTGCACTTCAGTTACATGAGTTAAATCTAGGAACATATTTTGTGGGATTTTTTTCATTCTTCAGAAGGAAGAGAGTTGTGCAGCTGGGATTAAATGCTGAGGACCAGGCAGGCACTGTGGAAATCACTGCCTGCTCTTCTAGCCTCCAAATTATTCTCCTGCAGAGGGTGCCACTGGCAGCACCCTCCCGTGATAGAGCCATCAAGTCTGAGATTTATTATGAGTTTTCTTTTCAGGTATTTAATGGGAAGCGTCCCATAGGTGTGTTCGCATTACAGAGATGGATGAAGATTAATTGTGTGCCCAGGTGCTGAAATGCATTGACGTATTTTGTAAGATTTAAGTTGTGCTAATGCTTTACCAGAATTCTCAAGGACTAAAAGAAAAAGCAAAGCAACCATCATTTCCCTCTAGGAAACAGCAACTCTACCTTCACCTTGAAGCCTAAGATTTTATTTCTGTACTAGAGGCCTGGTGCATGAAATTCATGCATGGGGGGTGGGGGGGGGAGGTCCCTCAGCCCAGCCTGCACCCTCTCCAATCCAGGACCCCTTGGGGGATGTCCGACTGCCAGTTTAGGCCCGATCCCCAGGATTGGGCCTAGACCGGCAGTTTGACATCCCTCTCACAATCCTGGACCACTGGCTCCTAATCGCTCACCTGCCTGCCTGCCTGGTCATCTCTAACTGCCCCCACCCCACCGGCATGATCGCTCCTCACTGCTTCTGCGTGCCGGCCTGATTGCCCCTAACTGCCCCCCACTGCCGGCCAGGTCACACCCAACTGCCCCCTCCCTGCTGGCCTGGTTGCTCCTAACTGCCCCACCACCACCAGCCTGGTCACCCCCAACTGTCCCTCTCTGCCGGCCTGGTTGCCCCTAACTGCCTCCTGCAAGCCTGGTCGCCCCCAACTGCCCCTCCCCACCAGACTAGTCATCCTTCACTGCCCCCCCGCTGCCAGCCTAATCGCCCCCAACTGCCCTCTGCTGGCCTGGTAGCCCCTCACAGACCCCCCACCAGCCTGGTTGCCCCAGGCAGCCTGCTGTTCAGTCATTTGGTCATCCCTCACTAACCCCCTGCAGGCCTGGTCACCCTACACAGCCTGCTTGTTCAATCGTTTAGTCGTCCCTCACTAACCCCCCTGCTGGCCTGGTCATAGCAGCCATCTTGTGAGGGTGTGAGGGTTACTTTGCATATTGCCTCTTTATTATATAGGATACCTGGATGATCCCAATGGGAGACCTAGGAGGTTGACCAGATGCCCCATGATCCCTTAGTCTCCCTACCCAATGTAACATACTTACTCCTGAATTGTACGTCATTCAGAGCCTAAGACTCGGGAAAGAACAAGGCCAGCTATCATTTCAGTACAAGTGGCCTTGACCAAAAACAAAGTTAAATCAAACTCCTGGATGTTCGTCTTACTGCATTTGCTTACTTTAGCAAGGACACTGGAGCTCCAGCTCATATGTTTTCCCTTACACATGTCTAAGACTCCACATGCGGGTGACAACATTCTCTTACATTGTGGGAGACTTACCTCTGGTCACTCTCATCAAGCTCTGGACGGAGAAATGAGTCCATCTCTGTTTTTGTGATTTGGGAGAAGAGTGATGTCTTTAGCAAGTGAGGTTGCTGTGGAAGTCCAACAGTTGGCCCACTTGTGATCAAGAGAAAGAAGGCATTTCAAACCTTGTCTTGTCTTTGTGCACTATGAAATCAATTATTCAGCCTGGGGGGTGGGTCCAAAACAGGATGCCTATTACCAGGGGCTGCAAAACACAGCGTTGGGAGAACAGGAGATACCTAGTTCAGTCAATAAAAAGCAGATAAATGTCCCTAGCACTCACTGCCCCCATCAGATGGCTCTGAGACACTTGCAGCACACAGCTGTCCTAGGGGCAGACGGACCTCTGCAAGCAGAAGCTGCAAAGCTTGTCAAATGGAATCCACATGACATTATCTCACATTGCCAGCTGACCTTCACAAAGCGGACTAGCTTCAAGAACTTCAGATTTGAAATGATACAAACAGGCAGATTAAACATGAAGAAGTAGCAGAAGTGACCTTTCTCCTGCTTCTATTGTGAGCTTTTTCTTAGACAGATTAAAAGGAAAAGATTTCATTTCCACAATAATTGGAAAATAATCAAGGAGATAAATACTTTTTCCCCTTACCATGTTCCTATCTGTTCAGGATGCTCATGTGAAGGAGTACGGGATTACTGGAGCAACAGCAGTCATTTTGTAACCATGGGGTATCAGCATGAGGACAAAGCTAAGCATGCTAATGAGGGAAGAAAGGAAAGAAAGAAAGACCATAGGTCCTTGATGACATCACAGAGCTGCTATTCCATCTTGCAAAGACTTATTACATAGTTTGTTTAATACCATCATGACTTTAGCCACTGTGAGTCAAGTTTTCTGTCATTTACAGCCAAATGCTACTAAATGATAGCGTTTTCTATTAACAAAATGGTAGAAATCGCAGCTTTTTGGGGGAAAAAACATGTTTGTAAATGTTTGGAAAGACACAGATGACTGTGTTTCCTTAATCTGTAATTTGTAGTTAAAAATTGTGTAAAACCATTATCCCTAAAAAAAATAAAAAATCTACAGCTGCAAACTTGAGGAACTTAGAAACAGACTCCTCTGATCTGCTTAAAAGTCTTTTCCCCAAACATGACTGAGAATGAACAGAAAAGACACATCTTCTATTAGTGTGCCGTTACTACTGAGTGACAAAGGAAGAAGGAAGGCAAATAGCCAGAGTTCAACAAAGTCTTTGCATAACAGTTTGAAAAACAAATGGCAGGGGTTTCGAAAACAAATATTACAGCCTGATTGAGTAAAGCTCACAAGGCCTTTCTCCCCCTTGGAATTATGCATCTTTGTGAAGGGTTTTTCATTCTTTAGTTTTGACAGCTATTGAAATCAAGCAGTAAAACAGACAGAATTTATAAATGGACATTTGAATTGCTGTGTTTTAAAACTTTAGCCAAATTTTTCAAAAATAATAAAGTATTTATTACTCTTAGTATATTATGTTATTATTAATGATTTATGTTATTAATATATGTAATTTAAAATTACTTAAAATATTATTTCTAAAAGTATCTCATCTGTTAAATGCCTTTTTTGTGCATGTTTTATGATCATGATTTATAATTGATTCATACAGTGATTAAATCCTCTAAAATTTTACTGGAAAAGGTCACATGGCAAATTTTGGAAACTGTGTTTTGTTTATGATGTTGACTGTGACTGCCTGTCCCCACCCCTGACCCTCATTGGGTCGGGCACAGGGAAGGCTGTCTTTTCACTCACCTGCTCTAACGTGGCTGTCCTTTGAGATTTGCTACTTTTTTACTCTCCTGTTAGCATTCACATGCATTAGTTCAGGGACGATTAAAAAAAGCCCTTAATAATGTGTTTTCCCCTTTCCCATTGGTCTCCATCAAAAGGGATAATTATTTAAGAAACAGCAGCATTTAAAGAGTAGCATGAGAACTTACCAGGCACTTGGGTGAGGCCAGGATGAATGCTATTTCACCTCACATTTGGCCAGCTTGTATAAGACTGAAGACCAGACTCTAGAAGATAAAAGTGAAACTAAAACTTCCACTTTTCAAAAACTGATGACTTCCAGGTGATAAGCAGTCAGGCATTTAGGGGAGGAAAGGAATCCATCCAGGTCCCCCAAAGCCACCAGCAGCTAAATGACCGAGAAATGCCTTGGACAGCATTCTTTTTGAAAGGATGGAAAACTGCGCATGGAGGCTTGCGTTTTCCTGGCAGGAGGAACGGTGTGAACAGAGGAAATAGAGGCCGGGTGGCTTGGTCAGTCTGAGGGTAGGCGTCCAGCACACTCCAGCTCTGACATCACTGTCCAGAGAGGTCAACTGCCCTGTCCACAACGTGTGTCCACTGAGGGGCTGGGGTTGGTGGGACGCTAATGAACAAATACTCACTACCTCATCTCTCTTCTGCTGAAACTTACTTCTTGATGGGAGCGAATTGTCAAATTGTCAAATGACTACAAAGGCTCCTGGCAAACTCCAATTTTCAGTTAACTCAATTATTAAAGAAGAAGCAGGTCACTCTCTTCCTCAAAATGACCTTTCTACCAGGAAGCTGGTTTAATTTTCTAATTGTTCTGAAATTACTATAATTTTACAAAATGAGCCACAGTTTCCTTATAAAAGCTCTAAGATAGGGGTAGGAAAAAAATGTCAACTTTAAATATTTACTGCTTTGTCATTGAGCAGCTAAAAACCTATTTCAATTTATTCTTGTGGACTATAGTTTAGTCTATTAAATATTGAGCTCCTGAGTTCTGTGATCTGCAGGAAATATCAGAAATCAAACTCCAAGTTCAAGTATAACTTATATGTTTGGGTCCTCGGGCGAGCCACTTAACCTCCGGGTCTAATGAGAATAAAGGGTATGCTGACCTACCTCATAGGGTGAGTGGAAAGATTAACTAATTAATAATGGTTGAGTACTTTGAAAGTAGAGGTGCTATGCAAATGTAAGTAGCATTATTATTAATGTTTCACTTAAAATTAGAGCTTGCAGGGATAACAATTTTGATGTAAGAACATATTGAATATTCCAAAATGAATCCTTTATTCTAATATCACTTAAATCATAAAGGGAAATATGTAACTAAATATTTTATATTATTGTGAAATAGATAAAATAGTCACTTGCTATTTTATTTAAGGAAGGATTAGGTAAGAAAGTAAGAGAATATTTTTAGGGACTTTTTCAAGTCTAGAAAGCAAGGGAGAGAGAGGAATTCAATTCTAAACCTTATCATTTTATTTGGGTTAATCAAATTCTAGGCAAAAGAAATTAACCTTTTATTATGGATGTCTTTCAATGTAAAAACTGAAACCATAAAAGTCCTAAAAGAAAACTTAGTGGAAAAGCACTTTGGCTTGGCAATTTTTTTTTTTTTGTATATGATACCAAAAGTACAAGTAACATAAACATACATCAGCTAGTGGGACTACATTAAACTAGAAAGCTCTACACACCAAGCAAAACAACATACAGAATGAAAAAGCAACCTATGAAACAGAAGAAAACATTTGTAAAGCATATATTGGAAAAAGGATTAATATCCAAAATATATAAAAACTCGTACATCTCATAGCAAATAAAATAACAATCAAATTAAAATGGACAAAGCATCTGGACAGATGATTTTCCAAAGACATACAAATGGCCAACAAGTATGTAGAAAGATGCTCAACATCACTAGTCATTAGGGAAATGCAAGTCCGCACTTCAATGAGCTGTCACCTCACACCTGTTAGAATAGCTATTATCAAAAAGGCAAGAGATAACAAGTGTTGGTGAGGATGTGGAAAAAAGGGAACCCTCATACACTACTGGTGGGAATGCAGATCAGTGCAGCCACTGTGGAAAACAGTATGGAAATTACTCAAAATATTAAAAGTATAAATAGAATATGATCAGCAATTCCACTTCTGGGCATTTATCCAAAGGAAAAGAAATCACTATCTTGAAGAGATATCTGCACTCTCTGTTCAAGCATTATTTACAACTAGAGGCCAGGTGCAGGCCTTGAGTGCACCGGTGGGGTCCCTCAGCCTGGCCTGCTCCCTCTTGCAATCCAGGACCCCTCAGGGATGTCGAACTGCTGGTTTCTGCTGAAACCAGCAGTCCAACATCCCCCGAGGGATGTAGTAGTGGGGCCTGGAGCCACACCACTCCCGCTCATCCCCCCCACCCCGCTGCACCGCCCAGTAGCATGCTGCTGTGGAGGCAGAGAGGCTCGAGCCACCACAGCTACACTCGCCAGCCATGAGCCCCGGCGTCTGGTGCCTGTCAGAGCATCTGCCCTCTGGAGGTCTGTGTGTGTCATAGCAACCAGTTGACCGGCCATTCAGTCTTTTGGTCACTTAGGCTTTTATATATATAGATAGCCAAGGCATGGAAGCAACCTACATGTCCATTGATGTATGAATGGATTATAAAAATCTTATATAATAAAAGTCTAATATGCTAAGTGTCCGGTCATGTGGTCATCCGTTCAACCAATCAAAGTGTAATATGCTAATAATATGCTAAGGCCACTCAACCACTTGCTATAACAGGCACTGACCACCAAGGGGCAGATAGTCAACAGGTCGACCAGTCACTCAATGTAGGAGCTGCCCCCTGGTGGTCAGTGCACGCCCACAGGGGGAGCGCTGCTCAGCCAGAAGTGACAGCACTAAGGATGTCTGACTGCCAGCTTAGGAGCAGACCTAAGCCATCAGTCAGACATCCCCCGAGGGCTCCCAGACTGCGAGAGGGTGCAGGCTGGGCTGATGGGCCCCCTCAAGTGCACGAATTTCATGCACCAAATATAATGTGAATATATTTGGCTATGACAGGGGTCCTCAAACTTTTTAAACAGGGGGCCAGTTCACTGTCCCTCAGACCGTTGGAGGGCTGGACTATAGTTTTAAAAAAAACAATGAACAAATTCCTATGCACACTGCACATATCTTATTTTGAAGTAAAAAAACAAAACAGGAACAAATACAATATTTGTATTTGCATGTGGCCCATGGGCCATAGTTTGAGGACCCCTGGGCTATGAGAAAGAAGGAAACTTTCCATTTGCAACAACATGGGTAGACATTGAGGGCATTATGTTAAGTGAAAAATGTCAGACAGAGAAAGACAAATATGGTGTGATCCTACTTATATGTGGAATCTAAGAAAACTGAATTCATATAAATAGAGTGAAATAGTGCTGCCATGTGGGCAGGGAAGGGAGATATTGGTGAAAGAGTATAGCCTTTTAGTTATGAGATGAATGATTTTCAGGGACTAAGGTGCATCGTGGTGATTATAGTCAATAGTACTATGTTGTACATTTGAAGTGGCTATGAGAGATCTTAAACTCACCATGGCAACAACCATGGTAATTATATGTTAACTAATTTTATTGTGGTAAATTTTTTGCTATATTCATCACATTGTACACCTTTAACTTAATTTATATCAATTATATCTCAAAAAAGGTGGAAAGAAAACCAATGAAAATAAAAAGAGACTTCCTAGATGGTAACTGTCACTTTTATTGACTCTTGAATGTGCTAAAGTTATTTTATATATCATCTATATATATATTAAACCCTAAGTGACTGTTCAACTGTTTGACCAGTCGCTATGATGTGCACTGACCACCGGAGGCAGACATTCAACACAGAAGCTGCTCCCTGGTGGTCAGTGAGCTCCCACAGCAGGAGTGCGCTCAGCTGACCAACGGGTGCCAGACTCCGGGGTCACGGCTGGCAAATGCAGCTGTGGCTGCACAAGCCTCTCCCGCCTCCACGGCAGCACTACTGAGCAGTGGCGGCAGCAGGCACAGTGGAGCCAGGATGAGCAGTAGCAGCACAGTGCCCAGCCTGGGCTCGGGCTCCTCCCAGGCCGTCTGCCATGCCACTTTGCGTACTACTATATCCCCAAGGGGTCCCGGATTACAAAAGGGCACAGGCCAAGCTGAGGGACCCCACCAGTGCACTACTTCCCCGGCAGCACTACTGAGCGGTGGCGGCAGCAGGCACAGTGGGGCCAGGATGAGCAGGAGCAGCCAGTGCCCAGTTTGGGCTCGGGCTCCTCCCCGGCCGTCTGCCACTTCGAGTACTACTATATCCCCAAGGGGTCCCGGATTGCAAAAGGGCACAGACCAAGCTGAGGGACCCCACCAGTGCACAAATCCATGCACTGGGCCTCCAGTTTACATATAAACTGTACTATACTTCAAAAATATTTCTCAGAGCTTACAGTCTTGAAACATAAAAATAATATTTAAAATTTTAAATATGTGAACATAGGAAAATAGAGATAAATTTAACAGTAGAAGGGTTCTGTTAATTATTGCAGCAAACAATACTTGTAGTAGCCTTTGTAATTTATTTATATTTTACAAATTATATCTCTTTTTATTAATTTTATTGGGGTGACATTAATTAATAAGATTATATAGGTTTCAAGTGTACATTTCTATGATACATCATCTGCATATTGCATTCTGTGCCCGCCACCCAAAGTCAAATCATCTTCCATCAGCATATATTTAGCCCCCTTTACCCTCTACTACCCCACACTCCCTTTCCCTCTGGTAATCACGATACCGTTGTCTGAGTCTATGAGTTTTTGTTTGTTTCTTTTGTTTGTTTGTTCATTTGTTGCTTTTGGTTTTAGATCTCACATATGAGTGAAATAATATGGTTCTTGACTTTTTCTGACTGACATATTTTGCTTAGCATGATAGTCTCAAGGTCCATCCATGTTATTGCAAATGGCAGTGTTTCATAATTTCTTATGGCTGAAAGGATTCCATTATATACATGTACCACATCTTCTTTAAACAATCATCTATCTAAGGACACTTTGGTTATTTCCATGTCTTGGCCACCATGAATAATGCTGTGATGAACATAGGAGTGCATATATCTTTGCAAATGAATGCTTTTAAGTTTTTTTGGTAGATACCCAGAAGAGGGATTGCTGGGTCATATAATAGCTACATTGTTAATTTGTTGAGGAACCTCCATACTATTTTTCCATAGTGGCTGTACCAGTTTACATTCCCACCAGCAGTGAAAGTGGGTTCCTTTTTCTCCACACCCTCTCCGACATTTATTATTTGTCTTGCTGATAATAGCCATTACATTCAAAGAAGATTTGATACTATCATTCTCAAACTCTTCCAAAAAATTGAAGAAGAGACAATATTTCCTAACACATTTTATGAGGCCAACATAACCCTGCTACCAAAACCTGGCAGAGATACCAAAAATTACATTTCCAAAAAAAATCTCATTTAGTTATGCATTGTTTTCATCTGTGAGCCTCTTAGCAACCACGGGGGGCGGGGGAGTAGTTTACACAGTTTACATTAAAAAAAAATCTTACACATTTTCTTGGACTATTTCCTGAAAAAATATATTACTTGAACCTTTCATTAATGACTTCGGGGAGCAACTAGTTTTCATCTTTCTCAATATTTTGCAAATTGACAAAAGTTGTCTTCATAGGGACTTTTGCCACATCATTTCTCAACATATGCAGAGCTTCTATCTCCAAATCCTAATTCAGTGCTGACAGGTCTTCAAGAACATAAGTGAATATGGTCCAAATAAAATTAAGAGCATCCCTCAAACTATTCTTGCTGTGTTGAACACTAATATTAAGAGTAAACAAAACTTGTGTGTGTGTGTGCACGTGTGTGTGTTCCAATCGATTAAATCAGGAACTTTATATTTAGGAACATCAAAATTCAGGCTCTAAACATGTAAGTAAATTGCAGCTATTAAACACATTTAAAACCACAGGAAAGTGAGCCTGCATTTTGCATCCCTCCTTGAGTGGAGTGTGAAGTACAGGAGAAAAGAAGCTATGTTTCGAGAAATCTCCATGTGCCAGGTGCTTGACAGATACTTTCTCAAGCAGCTCAACAACAGACTGATGAAGAGGTTGGAACAGTTTCTCCAATGAGGAAACGGGGGCGTGGAAAGGTTAAACGGCCTAGTGTCTGAATGTGGACCCTTCACCGTGCAGCTGGTCACATCCCAGAGCTCTTTTGTTTCTGGGTAAAATAAAAGCATGGTCATTAGATACAAAGGTCACCCTTGTCTGATGTGTGGGTCTCAGTCTCTGACTTTGTGCAAACAAAACTGGTGGCTCCATTTGTGAGATATCCTTACGTTATTGGTACCTGCTCCTTTTTCTTCATATGAAAAAAAACTCCAGATATTCTCTGCTGGCTGGTGATGCTGCCTTCATAGACAAGCAAATAGTCTTAACTTCAATTACATTTACTACATCAGGAAGCAGAATACGCTTGATTTTGTCCTTTAGACATAACCTAATGACAGACCAATATTGAAAGTAAGCAATTGCCTCAAGTCCATTTCAATTCACAGCATCCAATATGTCTAGTATAAAATAATAAAGTGTTCCTAGAAATATTAGAAGAAACACCATTATTTAATTACCATAAGGCCTTCCGGGACAGAAATAAAACATGATTTAGGTGGATGAGCAAGAGGGGGTGGGGGAGGGGTAAGGACCGAAAAGACATTATACAGATGAAACATGAAATGCTCGTAGAAAAGAAAGCAAATTGTGGATCAGCCAGCAAAATGATAGATGAAATGCTAAATAAAATAAAATAATAAAAAAGGAGAAATAAATTCCACAATGCTATTTTGTATTATTGAGGCTGAAACAAATAGTTGAAGCTCGAAGGGGCAATGACACTTCAGAGATTAAATAAAGTAATGTGTTTTCGGAGCCAACAGGAAGAGAAGTCCTGAGATAAACTTTCTGTTTCTATTTCTTACAAGATGGCCTATTCCTTTAAAGGCAGAAGGCAGACAAATGTGTTCTGACCTTGGTGGCTAGAAACAAAATAACAGGCATCTAACAAAAGTGTATTCAATGAGAAGTTGGTTAAGAAAATACTAAATAAAAATATACCTAATATCCATAGTAAGAAAGAAATCTAAAGTTGTAAGGAAACCAACTTACTATAAAACATCAGTTATTTTACTGAATAGTTTTGAGATTCACGCCTCAGAAATATAGATGCCCCGTGGTTAGATGGGCAGGATCGATTGAAAAAGTATAGAATATAGCTCAACAGATGGTACAATTTGACATGTGAACTGTATTCAGTCAATTCACTTTATAAAGTGCTTCGGAACCCCAGGCCATCGTTTATGCCATGATTTCAGTCACCTCCTCTCTGTGGACATGGGAGTATCTTCTCTTAGATTAGCCTGAGTCCCAGCACCCACACTGTCTGAAGGGATTTTTAAATTCATTGCAAAGTTTAGGCTTTAGACTAGCTGATATCTTAGTTATTTTCCCTGGTCAAAAAAATAATAATAAGGCATATTTCATTTTAATTTCTATAAAATATTAAAATAAAATAAATTTTAAATAATTTTAAATTTATATAATGGCTCTCAGAAATATTAAATAATTTTTTAAAAAATAGAAATAGAGAAAAATGACAGTGCATGCACCAGAGGATATTATTTTAAGACCTTAGAATGACTCAGGTTTACTTCTTGCTCCCACTCCGTGCCCTGTGTTGTCCCCGCTCTGGGACCTGGATGACCACAGCAGGTGGGAAAAATGTCTGGACACTGGTGCAGAGGAAAGAGACTCCCACCCTGCTCGACAACGCAATGACATCCATAACAGATGATGTGAGGTCCTGCTATGTAATGATGTAGGGCACCGCTGTGCAACCTTTTCATCTCATGGTGTATGTAAACTAATGACTAAAATTCATTGACAAAAAAAAATAGGTATAATTTTGATTCATTCACACAGGACAGCTATTGTTGTATTTCTGTTGTCATTGTTTTTATTTGACAATCTAAGGGAAAAGAGGTCAGTGCCCCTGACTAAATAGTCAAGTATTACATGTTATAAAAATTCTTGTAGTACACGGGTCAAAAGTCGCTGATGTAAAAAATGCTCACAAGTGATATTAAGTGAATATAAGAAGAATGAAAATTTGTACATAAAGTTCCATTGCAGAGAGGGAGGACAGAAGGTGATACTGCAGCACCATTCGCAATATTCCTCCTGGGGTCAGGTGACAGCAACCATGTCTGTTTTTTTCTTTATGGTCACTGGTACTTTCCAAATCTCCTATGATAAAGATGCCTTAATCTTAGTGTTAAAACAGAATGATGACTAACGTACAATCATAATATGTAATGTCAGTGTGGGTGCAGTGAGCAGGAGAGCTTCTACTCTGTGGGTGGAGTAGGAATTGGTGAAACCATTCCAGACAACAAAGTATTGCAACATCCTCAAAATGCATTATGCCCATTGAATTTGGTGATTATATTTTTAGAAAGATAGCCAAAGCATACAATAAAAATGCTATTGATTGGAAAATAAACTTCTATACCTAAAAATTAAGAAGCCACAAAGAAATTATAACTAAATCCATCAAAGTCATATATAAAATTTTAGGTTTTCTTTCACAGCCAAATAAATAACAAGTGAAAAAATTATTATAAATATACTATATTATATATTTTATAAGTTTAGATCCATATATTTATGTAAATATATTTTATAAGCATATGTTTATATATGAATATGAATATATATACCATACAAGTTATATATACATTTTTGCAGTTATATTTATCACCACAGAAATTTAAAAATAACCTGAATATCCATAAATAGGAATTAGTTATATAAGCTTTGACCACTGATAAAGATGAATGTACTTATGAAATGTTAATTGGGATACAAAATTCCCCAGACAAGAAAGCTCTAATTACGTAAAGTGAAAAAAAAAAAGAAAATATAAGAATATTTTAGCAGGTTCATATTATGAAAGCTTTTCATTTATACTCTTATATTTTGTGTACTTCCAGTTTTCTTCAAAGTTCACTTTTATAACTGATAAAATATGTTTAAGTTTTTATTTAAAAGAAAAAAAATATTGGTTTGAGTTGAAAGAGAATTATCAAATAATTTTAACATTGAATCTTAAGGTTCCAATGCAGTCCCAAATGACAGTCTTTTTTAAGCATTAACTTTTAATTTTTGTAGGAGGAATATTTTAATATCATTTCTGGTCTCATTTCTTAATTGGTATGATATTCAGGTACCAATTCATATATAACTAGATAAAAACAAACCAACATAGGCTGTTTCAATGGGCATTTTGTGCTGAGAGGGAAATCTTGCCCCTACAAGCGTGCACTATTTCCTTGGAATAAGAAAATTGTTTGGGTGACTCATCGACACCAATGTGCTAGTTTGCTGTGGGCAATTCCCCTAAAAAGCTATTTGAACGAAAGAGTGCTTATGACATCAACTCACTGAATGACACTCTTCATAGAATCTGGCAGGAGGGACATAAAAGTGACACTCTGTAGTCCAGCTGCAGAGTCTGGCGGGTGAGTGACTTGGGCAGATCAGATCCTTCTAGGGATCCACTGTGATTGAGTTGAATGATGCCCACGGGCTCACAAAGTCCAGCTGCAGCCCAAATTGCTCCCCTGTTCCTTAAGATCTCAGTGAGATAAGGGAGAGCAGCCCCAACCGCTGTCCCAGGCAACCACAGTGATAACAAATACCACTTTCTTCAGGTCATGATTCTCACATTAGGGAGAAAACTGAAGAATCCGAGGTTAACGAGAAGCTTGAGTCATGTGAAAATGCATCACCGGATCTGTAAACACAGATAATTCCATTTGTATTGAATGATGAGGCACATTGAAAAGCACAATCGTGGATTAGATGACCTGATTTGTCACCTTGCTCTGTGATCAACCAAAGTCTTTGCACAGATCCCCAAATCTCCTCCCATTCCTCATCTATAAGATGGGAATGATAACCACCCTCAAACTGTGATTTTTTGAAGCTCAATTTCAGAAGAAAAAAAAAAAGCCCTAAGTAAATTGAAGAAAGCCCTTTGTAAACTGTGAAGTGTTTTACAAAGAAAGCGAGATTGTACTAATTCCTCATACACCGAGCTTTGTGACTCGCTGGGCATCGTGTACTGGAGATGCCAGATGATGACTTCAGAGTACCAGCCACACCTGGAATCATCACACATGTACAGCAAGAAGACTGGTGGCTTCATCCGGGGTAGCCCGCCATAAACAAGTTCCCCTGTGTCACCTTGTCATCATGGGGCCTCCTGCTCGAGGAAGGTCCGGTTGATCCTGGAAGGAGATGTGTAAAGCACACTTCTAATCATTCTGCAGCCACTGTGGTCCTGACCCAGAGAATCTAATCTGAAATTAGTGGGCATCTAATTGCTTTTTAATTTAAAGCAATTAGAGAGAAGGATGCCACCAAACACCATTTGTGAAGAAAGTAGCTCGATGGCAAGTGAAGAAATGCAGGTTGGACATCTGTGAATTGAAAATGTACTTCTGTGCATAGCCAGCCCTCAAATGCCTGAAATCAATGGGATGGAAAGGAAAGTTATTATATCTGCCCACAGTAGTGTGTGGCCATAATTGTAATAGTTTCATTTTAAAATATGGATCCTTTGAGCTTCCTCTTTAGTAACTTATCTTGTAACTTCCTGATAACCCTTATACTTGCACTGAAACTCAGAATATAAAGCCATTTGCTGGGCCTTGAACCTAAGAGGAGGAACTCTGAGCCTGATCAGCAATTAAAGGAAAACAGAAAGGATGCCCTATTTCTTTCCCCTCCTTCCTTCCTTCCCTCCCTCCCTTCTTCTCTTTCCCTCCCTCCCTCCTTCTCTCCCTCCCTCCCTCCCTCGTTCTCTCCCCCCTTTCCTTCCTTCCTTCCTTACTTCCTTCCTTCCTTCCCTCCTTTCTTCCTTCCTTCCTTCCTCCTTCTTGCATTCAATAAGTACTTACCCACTATTTACATGGCATTCTTATGGGAATGTAAAAATGAAACAGAAGTATCATATTTCTAAATATAACACAAAACCATAAGAAAGGGAGAAGCACCAAATTTATTATGTGTTTCTCAGAAGCTTTCAGAAATCCTTTCCATGATATATATCAAGGAAAATCTATGAGAGTGTAGGGAATAGTGGAATTTGGGGCTTTTCCTAAACAGGCAAAGAGAGGGGCTTAATTCAGGGCAAGTATATATTTAAATTCTGCAATTTGAAAAACATGTGCTTCCCTAGATAATAGCAAACAAGATGAAAACTGATGTCTGAGTTCAGGGTTTGCTGCACAGGATATGGGAGCAGATACGCTGAGAAGAATAGGACATCACCTATGTCCTCTCTGGAAATTTGAGTGCGGTAATTGTTCTAATATGCACCCACACTCAAGGATGGGCTTTGAGTCAGACTCCTTCTTTCCTACATAAAAAGCTGTCTACCAGGCGGTCACAAACACTGTGCCAACCCTGCTGGGAGATCCGCATGTGAGTAAAACCCGCGCCCCACTTCCAGAGGCTGGTAGGCTGGGGAGGGAGAGAGACGCTGTCTTCTCCCCCTAAAATATGACAGAATAATGGGAAACACAATGCGGTACAAGCCAAATGCCTGGAGGAGAGGGACCGAGGCCTAGGAGACAACCAGAATTGCTTACTGGTTGGTGGGATGAATGTGGGAGATAATTGCAATGTCATAAGGGAGGGAAGAAAAGCCAGAGGAGCTGAGTGTGAGGAAGAGCCGCAGCAGAGACGAGATCTGCTCCTCGAGGGCTGTGGAACGAAGATGGTGTGGACACTGGAGGTGAGTCCGCAGTTAGGGATTCACTGGATGGAGGAGAAGGAGAGTCTGGGAAGACTGGCAGGAGGAATCCAGTCCAATCTGCCAGACACAGAGGCCCTTTCTCCCTACGGATGGCCAAGGGTGCTTGGCCTTTGGTCTAGCACCCCAGATGTCAGTGCCCTTAGGGACCCTCCTCCCAGCCGCCTAGGGGAGCAGCCCTGGGCTTCCTGTGCACACTCTGAGGTCATTCCTGCAAGGTCGAGTTTACTGTGACAAGGCTGTGCCACGGGTGCAGTCACCCGCGGAAGGAGTAGTGCGTATCCCTCACGAAAGCACGAGCACCCGGAACATCTGTTTTCCTGGTCTGTGATGCTACTGGCAGGACATGATTTTATGATAATCCTAGATTTCCAGCTCTCGGGCAGCCAGTCACTGAGAACAATGGCATTTGCCAAAGACTTTCTTGTTTTGAATTTGGCCAGCCTGCTCTTCCCTGGGATGCAAGGCCGTGCCCAGCCCAGCCTGCCTGCCTCTGCGTGGGCATCCCTCGGTCTGGGCGACCTGCCATGCGGTCCCTCTCTGGAAACTGTGCACTGCACGTTCATTTCTCAGCGAACAATGAAGACATTGCGGTTGTTTCCACCCATGCGCAGTTTATGAGGAGCTGGTGGTACCGGCAGCAGTTGCAGGAAAATCTCAAACTGCAGTTACAGGAAAAGCTCCCACATGTGGGTAATTATGTCCCGATTCAGAGAGTTTCCAGAAGAATGGAACAGCACAGACACAGTTTTATTTTTTGTTTTTCCTCCTGGATCATGGGGGACTAATGAAGAAAAAAGGGGAAAAATAATATGCTAGCTAGGTATGAAAAACTGAGGGATTCTGATGGTAATCGACGATTACATCATGCATTACCATGGCAACTAAACTTATAAAATAACAATTATGTTAGCAGAAGTTATTTGAAATAGCTTCCTTGATAGTTGATATACAACCCCGGTGAAAAGATGAGACAGATAAATAGAAAGATTTGTTCTTTCAATTGAGGTTTGATTCACTATTTGTCTCTGCTCTTGATTTTTCCCCATTATCCTCTGAACTCCTTTAGAGGAGGGAAATATTCTTTTGTCTCTTTGATAGAATAAAAGCAATGCTTAAACCCTTTTCTCTACCTTTTTCTGTTTGGGAAGAGCTGCGCCATTATTTACTTTACTCAAAAGGAAGCCGTGCGCACGTTCGGCAGGTACAACACATGTAACAATAAGAAAAAGACTGTGGGGAAGTATTTCCCCGGAACAAAAAATAAAATGAAAAGAAAGCGTCAATGAAAACAGCTACAAAGTTCACTCCCGTTTTGAAGGCACAAAGTGGAAGTGGTTTGAATCTACTGCTTCTGTAAGTTTGGGTTCATTTTTGTTGAAATCCAAGGTATGAAAGAAACATAATAGGCTAAATTTATCTAGTGGAATTGAAAATTTTCAATTCAAATATACCTTATAAGTACCTTGCTACAAAGTCCTTTTAATTTTTAAAAAGGTATTTGAAGTTCTTCAGAGTCAAAATGTTCCTAATAATTTAGTGACCTAATAGACTGATTTTACAGCCAATATTTCCTTTCTCTTTCTTCCTTTCTTCCTTTCTTTCTTCTCTCTCTCTCACTCTCTCACTCTTTCTTTTTTTTTTCATTTCACGAAATGTGGAAAACATTAGCTAAAATTGTGTTGGTCTGCACAATTTTATTCGGTTAAAGACAGGTTTTATGATACATTTAGCCCTTTAAATGACACTAATAGTCTCTGGAGACACGTGGGTTTTCCTCTCGTGCAACAATTAAGTCCATTTCAATGCTATTTGGATAAGTTGAAACAATTCGGTTACTGTATGTCTGCTGCTAGGTCTGCACTGTAAGCCCAGAGGAGGGGACCAAAAGTTACCTAAATAACATAGTTCTACCCAGCTTTAGACATGCACCGAACTATTGGCTTTTCCCACGTTTCACTCCCTTATTTCTCTCTCATTTCTTATACAAGGGGAATGCTAAGGGGAGTGACTGGGTAATGAGCATTATTAATCACAATTGGGTTCTCTCCTCCTCCCTCCCTGGAGTTGGGAGTGTGATTCCACCAGAACCGAGGCGGGTTTATTTGACTTATTTATCGCATTTTTCTAATCAAGTGAGTTGGAATAAATATGTGGCATAATCACACATACACATTCTGCTGTTCAGGTGAAAGCATATTTTCGTAGGTACAAATCTGCTCAGAAGATATATTTGTATGACGCTCAATTATAAAAGCTCAATTATCATCAAATTATTACTGACGGAGAAGTAAGGAAGTCAGAGGAAGTAATTTAGCGAATTCCAGATCTACACATTTGGCTGAGCTCATACTTTTAAGTTTAATCGCTGGGAGAAAAGTCAAAGTCTAGGAATGCCTCCACTCAACCAAGGTCCCCAGGTAATATTATTCACTCCTGTCAGACATCTGATCTGGTGAAATTACCTTATTAGAGAAATTGCTGGCAAAAGTTCTTTTTTCTTTAATATGGGCACATGTTCTTTTGTCGTTCTATGGGGGAAGAAATAGAGATTCTTAATGAAGCTGGAGACATGATTTCAAGATTCTGGAGACGTGGAGGCATTGCGGATGCCTTTCCCTCTTCCTGGGTTCTCATCTCCGAGTCCAGAAGGAACTTCAAGAAGCAGCAAAGGCCATGGACACAGACTGTTGTGCAGTGAGGGCCTGGGGTCGGGAGAAGGGGGGCGATGCAGGGTGGAGAGGGTCAATGGAGGGAAAAGGGGACATCTGTAATACTTTCAACAATAAAGATAAACTTAATGCCGAAACTGGTTTGGCTCAGTGGATAGAGCGTCGGCCTGCGGACTGAAGGGTCCCAGGTTCGATTCCGGTCAAGGGCATGTACCTGGGTTGCGGGCACATCCCCAGTGGGAGATGTGCAGGAGGCAGCTGATCGATGTTTCTCTCTCATCGATGTTTCTAACTCTCTATCTCTCTCCCTTCCTCTCTGTAAAAAATCAATAAAAAATATATCTTAAAAAAAAAAAGATAAACTTAAAAAAAAACCGCAAAGGGAAACAACCACCAAAACAAATGAACTAAATAGGGCCCCTCTTTGGAAGCCTGGTTTCAATTGCTCATCAACATATTTTCACAGGCCCTGCTTTTTTCACAATTTCCTCTTAAATTCAGTAATATCAAGACACTCAGGAAATAATAGTCTTGTCACCAGCCCTCATGCATTTGAGGATGAAGAAGAAACATGAGTCACTGTCTGCATCACTTTGCCGCAGACAGGAAGGGCGCCCAGTGAGGGAAGTCTGTGCAGCCCGGGCCACGTTCATTCTTCAGAGGCTGCAGTTCTTCCCACACCTGCCCTCTTCCAGCCATCCAGCCCCCAAGCACAGGGCACCTCCCGCCCTGGTCTCACAGGGTCATGCAGCGCTCCATGGTGCCATTGTCTGTGCATCATTTTGTCCTCTCTCCCCAGGGAGATGAGAACTGCCATAAGTGGTGAAGCCATGGTTTGGCCCGTGTGGATACCCAATAAACCTAGCTTGGTGTTTAAAACTCTGTGGGCCAACATCAGGTCCTCCAGGCCTTGTGGGTTAATAGTCACAGGAAAGAGGCTTTTCCATTGAGTACATACATAATGAAAAAAGAAAGAAAGGACTAGAGAAATAAGGTAGTAAATGTCTCACCATGAAAGCATGAGAAGGAAATAATTTTTGCAAATCCAAAAGAAAAATGGAATACTTACAAATTTATTATCTTTTTATATATATTTTGTTGTAGTGAATAAGGGTTTTTCTCAGTATTGGGATTAAACAAGTTGAAGATATGATACGCATGTTTGTATAAAAATTTAAGAAATGTATATAGCTCTTGTCAAATAAAGTTATGTCTTCAGAAAGCTTTCTGGTTCAAAACTGTATAAAACACCATTTTATTGTTTTAAACAAGAAAGTTGTAAAGATAAATGAAAATGTCTTTAAAATAGACAGAGAAGGCAATAGATTTTTAAATGCAATGCGTTTTTAAGTAATTTTTGTAACATGCTCTCAAATTGTCCCTGGGACTGCAATTTCTATGGTGAATGTAAGGCAGTAGGTTTGAAACTCATACCAGAACTTCAATATTGAACGTCTAACTGTACATTTTCTCTTTCCTCCTTTCTGTAATTGGACAAAGAAACGTTAGTTTTGTGCTCAAATAATATATTATAAGAGGAGATAGGGATCAATACAATTTCAAACTAAATAAGCTCTCTCTGTTTTTATTTCTCATCATTTACGAAACAAAGTGCCTCCATGTTTCTGTCCACATTTTTAATACAGCAAAGAATCTCTAAGCCAGTTAGTGTTTTAATATAATGGTAACAGTTCCCTAAATTTCTCCTGGGTATTAGAATGTTAAAGCATCATTTCATATTGTTAATTTCCCATCAGATCCAGGTGTCTCATCTCCGATACCTTAAAATTAAAAGAATTGTGATTAAATTCACCAAATATTTAAATATAAATGAAAAGTCAGGAACTATGTAAACTGCTGAGAATAAAGAATAAATAAAACACAGTTTCTATGATTAAGGAGCCATAGGGTTTGGTTAACGCTGAGTTCAGGTTATTTAGGATTCCTAACAAAGAAAACTGAGCCCATTTGAACAACTTTATACTTGAAGAAAAAAAAGAAGTGTTTGCTATTTGTAATTTTATTTGATTATTTATTATTTAACTCAAAATTTAAGTTTCACCATAAAGCAGGATGAAAAATCCACAATTCAGAGGATACTGTTGGACCAAAGTCCTTCTAACAGTAGAGATGAGCGCATCATGTCAACAATCATCTTTTTTTCCCCCATTTCTTACAAACTGAAGGTAATAGTTTCTCATTCTAATCAGAAGAGCATAGGCTTTAGAATAAACACACACGGGATTCAAATCCCGACTATGTTTCTTATGAGGTCATTGGCTTCCAGAAGATTCCTTCACCCGCGTGAGCACCCAGTTCTCTGTGCTAACAATGGAGTCAGGTTCTCCAGGAGGACCAAAGAAAGCCGAGCTGGTGAGGCCCTTGGCACCTATGAGTCAGCCCTTCAGTGGCAACTAACGTTCATTACCTGATGCAACAGACCTCATCCTTGACATTATGAAAATGTGGTAGTTATCAATGAAAAAGTGGGCATCTTTGGGTATTTTAAATTTAAAATGTTTGCCAGAAGAACTTAAACTTCATGCCCCTGGAAGAGCCAGCTAGCCAATGGTGATATCAACCTTAAGCACTTGCTTTCAAATGTAAACAGGTGTAAGAAGCTCATTGATTTCTATCTTCTATCTTTCCCAAATAATCAGGACAAGTTTGTTTGGAGGTAGGTCAGGGAAGGACTGTGCTTGTTACAATTACAACAGGCAGACCTGCTGGGTGGATGTTAAGACTAAGGAATCAGACATTTTAGACTCAAACCTCAGCTCCCTCCTTCCCCAGGGGTGTAACTTTGGATAATTTACTTATTCTGAGTTTCAGCATACTTACTTAAAAACAGGTGTCAGTCAGGTTAGTAAAATCTATTAAGACAATGCATGCAAAGTGCTTGTCACAGTACTTGACACTGATAAATGCCCACAAATGGCAGCTGTTTTAATATTGAAGATGATGATTGTGATGATGATGCAAAGTAGACTTCCTAGGGGTAGTGTGGCAAACATCTTATCTTTCTTTTAAATTATGGAAGCATTGCTCTTAAAGAATTTGGTTAGACCACAACTTTAGTATGTCAAGAGGTTCTCAGCTCTATGTGGCATTGAAATGGATGCAACATTGAGGAAGTCCAAAACTGGAATTATTTATTTCCACTTTGGGTGACATTCACAATTATAACCTGAAACTCCATGCAGGCAAGCTGTGGCCCAGTAAATACTTTAGCTTAATTATTTGGATATAGGTCATATTGTAAGAGAAGAAATTGTGTTTAATATTTGATTCTCAATTCATAAAGAAGACATAAGATTCTAAATATCTTTTCAAAGTCAAAATAAGCCAAGCAAAGTACTCTCATGTAATTCAAAAGACAACGAAGAAGAACTCAAAAAACTCTTAAATCTACTTTAATTTATGTTTAAACATTTGATTGGAGTAGCTGAAAGAAAGCTTCTCAGAGTACACATCAATGGATTTCATATCCGTTATCCCTGTGATAGTTAGTGGAACTATTTAGAAACACAAGTACTCAGAATCGGTAAGCCACAGGCCCAGTCGCCTTCCACAGAAGAAAACCTGAGCATAACTAACTTACGTGCAATATCTGTTCCCTGGTGTGAATATTGCATACATTGTGGAATCACCACTTCATGTCTAGCTCAAATGTTATCACTACCACCTTACACAGTTTGGGCTTGAATATTGGTGAAAATGCTGCCTTGTAGTCAAATTCAAACTGTTCTTGCTTCAAATTACCAACAAGCACATAAGGATTTCAGTGAAAGAACTTTTCTAGCTGCCCACCACCCTCTAACTTCTCCCCGGCCTGGGGGATGAGGGCGGGTGACCTGAGTGGGCTCAGAGTGCTAGGGTTCTTCATTGTATTGTGATTTCTTGAAGGTTATCCCAGAGTAGGAGCACTCATGTCCCCTTATGTTCTGACTTGCTTGATCAAGAGCGATGAAAAGATTAGAATAATAGAATCCAGCCACATAGCTCCATGCACAGCCTGGATGAACACCGTTACTGACACACCATCGACATCTGTGGCAATTATAAGTAGCCTTATGCTTCACTTACAGGCAAACTTGGGGCATGGGGAGGGGACTGGGTCCCTACACAACATCATCAATGTTGTCCTTCATGTGTGCTTCTAGAAAAAAAGGCTCAAATAACTGTTCTAGATAAGGGCTGGGCAGACATGTCCTATGAAGGGACATACAATAAATATTTCAGGCTCTGTGTTCCCAGAGTCTTCACTGCAGCTAATGAACTCTGCTGCATAGTGTGGAAGCAGTCTTCAACAGTATAGTACAGTACAGTACAATGCAGTGCAATGCAATACATTACAATACAGTACAGTACAGTATGATGCAACACAATGCAGTACAATGCAATGCAATACATTATAATACATTACAGTACAATACAACACAATGCAATGCAATACATTATAATAAAATAGAGTACAATGCAGTGCAATATGGTACAGTACAATATATACATTACAATATAGCACAATGCAATACAATAAAGTACAAGACAGTGCAATGCAATACACTACACCACAACATGACACAACAGGACAGGACACAGCACAACACAACACTTATATGACTCAACAATGCTATGTGCCAACAAAACTTTTTGAAAAGGAAAGAACTCCTACCATTTGCAACAGCATGGATGGAGCTGGAGAGCATTATGCTAAGCGAAATAAATCAGTCAGAGAAAGATAAATATCATATGATCTCACTCATTTGTGGATTATAATGAACAACATAAACTGATGGACAAAAACAGATCCAGAGACAGAGAAGCATCAACCAGACCGTCAAACCTCAGAGGGAAGGTAGGGGAGGGTGGGGGTAAGGGGAAGAGAT
>NW_005355584.1:6912880-6944028 GCF_000412655.1 Myotis brandtii
GGGGGGGGGGGGCAATGGGGGGATAAGGACACATATGTAATACCTTAGTCAATAAAAAAACTTTATTTTTGAAAAGTAAAATTTGAATATCGTAGGATTTTCATATGCCATGAAATATTATTCATCTTCTGATTTTTGAAAAATCATATAAAAATATAAAACTATTCCTAGCTCAGGATCCAACACAATCAGGTGGCAGCTGGATTTGACTCATAGACCCCAGTTGGAGGAACTTGTCTGTGAATCATCAAGAAAATCAAGAGACCAATAGTGAGTTCATGATGGGTCAGGATTCGTAACCAACACTAAAATGATCAAGCATGTACAAATATCCAAGTACTTTCTGCAAATATTAAGGATAGATAAACTGCACTAGAAGATATATTTAAAATCACAGGATATTAACAGGTTAACCCACCTAGAAATGCAGCAGAAAGTTAAAAAAAATATCCTCGCATTTCATAAAGGAAGAAGATGTCTTCCATTTAAAATCTTAATTAGCCTAATGCAATATTTATTTTTAAAGTTATAGCTAACTGCTGGTGAAATTTAAAACATGGCATCTATGTCCCAAATCACAAAAGAAGAAAATGAAGTCTATATTTCAAAAATCAGGAAACAAATAGTCATGAAAATAATTCTTTAAAAATACAGTGTTAGAAAAGACAACTAAGGCCCGACATTCTCTTGTATTTATTAAGCAAGAGGTGACCCAGGACCTCACAGCTACAATTCACTTAGACCACATTCTAAAACAGGAAACTAATAAAAATGTATGGAAAAAAATCTTTTTATGTATTTAAAAATACTCTTGCAAATTACTATTTGGTGAGAGAGGAAATTAAAAGTGCAATAATAGAAAAAAATAATTCATAAGTATTACAGATTAAAATCTGTGTAACTAAAGCTGTACCCATAGTAAATTTATTTCCTCATCTGCATTCTATATGAAAAGAAGACTAGTGAAGGTTTCCAATCACAATTTTAGAAAATAATTACAAACTTTCCTAATTCAAAGAAAGCAGAGGAAAAAACATAAAGAAAAAAATAAATAAACTATCAATTCTGTTAACATATATTGTTTTCTTCCTTTCTTCAGAAAAAAATGTCCCTATATCCATTTTTTCCAAATATCTATGTTTTATTATTATGAGGCATACTTTTATACTTTTAGTCTCTCTTTTTAGCTTTTAACTATCCTCTCCAACAGATTTTTTTTCCAAAACATTGTATTGTTAAGTTGATCATGAACTCCTTGGAGATAAGAGATTTTGTATTCACTTTTGGGTGCCCAGAATTCCCCAAAGTGCCTATCACTGGTAAGCACTTGATTGAATGAATGAGTTAGTATAGCCATAATAACTAGTACATGTATACTGCACATCTAAGTAAATATACACCTTATCCTCCATGAAATAGTCATGTCAACAGTAATCCACTCTCTATTACAAGCCAACGTGTGACCTTCTGTTTAAATTCTATTAATGTGATGGTGAACAAGCAGTCTGATGAGGTAGTTCACCATTTCAATTAAATTAGTTGTGGATGCCAGTTCCAGCCCAGAGTACACCACTTTCCACAGGAGTGGGGAGAACAGGATAGGGAGGCTGCATATTGAAATCTGCAGTCTGTGTGGCCTCATCAGAGTGAAATTCAGAATCATAACATGACTCCTTCCATTCTAATCATCTATTTTCCTTAGGCCACTTGTCATTTGTTGGCCACAGAGTGAATTCTAAGCTTTCCATCCTTGTGTTGGCACATGACATACTGGATTTAATTCCCATACGAGGACGTCTCTATCTGGGTTGAGATGAAAGAAAAGGTTGAATTAAAAGGTTGCACGTTTTTCTTTGTAAAGATCACTAAGTAGTAGCACCTGAACATCCCATATGTCTGAAATACAATGCAGAGAAGTAGAAAGATTAATTTATTTCCTGTTCAAACTTGGTTTCCACTTGATTTAACTGAAATAATTGCCATTGAATATCTTCCCACAGGTCAACTCCATTCCCTCAGAAATGAACAACCAGGGGACAAAACCTTAGCACAGTATTCAGACTGACTCCAAGGGAGGCCAATCCAAATGCATGATAACATTTATCACCAATTTCAAAGCTCTTCTGTGCTGTTTTGCTCTTTCAAACCCACTCTGCCTTAATTTATTGTTACCAGTCTCTTCCCCCAAAGCCGCCTGTCAACCAATGTATGTAATACTATGCCACTCAGCATTCTCTGCATAAGGTAATGCTGGCCTTAAACGACAGTGCTGGCCATTTCTTTGTAGGAAAAACCCTGGGATAATGTTGACCATCATGAATATTTAACTGGAGATCTCTGTTTGTGAATGTTGTGTATCTGCGCGAGCACATATTTGCCAGACTCAGATAGCCACAGTGAAATGATCCCTAACCAAAGTGTGCGAAGGAACGAGGGATGTGAATTCCAGACACCACGGGACACCCCATGTCAGGGCTTTGGGAGGTGATTACTAGTACCTTCCGAGCTGTGGAACTCTGAACTCTGAAATCAAGGGATGTCCGTGGAACTTCACATGGGGGCAGGGGGGCAGCGAGGAGGTGGGCGTGAAGGAGGGAGATAAAAGTACAAAGGAAAAAAGAGAGTCAAAATGAAATAATGGACAAATAAATAGGAGCTGAAGATCATTAGTGTCAATTAGCCTTGTGCCGCTCATATGTGACCAAATGTAAAAATGGTTTGGGGACTGAGTTGTTGAAAAATTCAACAGATAGAATTGGGGCGTAGTCATGTCCTTCTGGAAGGCTTAATTTGGGGTGTGGAGAAATAGAGTTTTATGTTTCCTATTCTTCATCACTCTGATGAGCAGCATGTTCTAGTGAGAGAGAGAAAATGACAACTAATGGAGTCTGTAGGCAAGAGGACAATGGAAGGACAAGAGGCTCTCTCCAACATGAATCCTTTCTATTTAAAAGCAGAAAAAAGCTGCTCTTATCCGATGAAAAGGACAGTGTAAATACTTTGTAAACACAAAAAAACGTAGTTGTTTTAAATAGGGCTGTTAAAGGGAGGCAGAATTTTTTATGGCACAAACTGCATGTTGGAAGGCGTGAAGGATGAGTTGCCAGGTTACATAAACCCCAGCCCTGTGCTCAATAGTGTGTTCCTACTACATCACATCCCAATCCCACCCCACCCCACCCCAACACACACTGACAGGAATAAGGACCGGGAAACACGTATCCATTCAGCAAATTACTAAACATTTAAGTATATGAGGTGGTCAAACGAGTACAGAGTGGGTTGTTCATAACTGCCGGCTAGGAAATTGGAAACCTGATGAGAATTTCTGGAGACTGGACCGAGAATCAAGACATATGTCGCCTAGTCCTGGTTCCCAAACGCCCTGGGGAAGCTGTCACTCATAGCTTTTGACCTGGTTACCTCCATCTTTAAACTGAAAGCATGGGATTTAGTGATCGCAAGGACATTTCTGGTAGAGTATTTAAGGAAAATAAGATGGCAGCAAAATCGGATACATACATTCAGTACAGATATGTTTAGACTAAACCTACCTTTACTTTGTGTGCCTTCTAATCTTATCTGTCCATGTTTAGTTCTTTGATTTCTTTCACCAGTATTTTGTAGTTTTCAGCATACACGTTCTATGTGTTTTGTTAGATTTACACCTAAGATTTTCACCTTACATATACAACAAAATTTCACTTGCTGATAAATGTAAGAATTACTGTAATTGATAAAGTCCAAAAGTAGTGATACGCTTCCAAGAGAAGGCCTCCTGAATGTATCCTGTGCATTGCCATCATGCTCAGCAATGGCTGTGGGTCGGGGGTGGAGGGGGTGGGGGCCGCTGTATTTGCTCCTAGAGACAAACTGCTGTGGGAGGCTCTGAGCTTCCCAGGGACCAGACTTTGAGATACAGTGAAATTAGGACCTGGAGAGAGAGACCTCATCAAGCCATGGGGTCACCATGCCCAGGCAGTGGCAACAAGACACCATAATGAGGAGCTAGCACGTGAAATACTCAATTGCGCCATACAATGTCAGTGGCAAATGTGCCCACTTACACCCCATCCCACCTGCCCTTGTGAGTCCCATGATGACAGAGTTTAAGTCCTCGTTATCCCTTCTCATTGGAAGGGCTCCCGGGACCCTGCTATTCTCCAGCCTCCTGTGCATAATGAATAGTTACACAGAATCTCCACTGAGCAGGGAAACTTCATCTCCTGCTCTTTGGATCCACTTAATTCATAACCATGTTGTGTTTTTAAGCATTTCGGTTCCATAAATACATGCCAAACAATATCTTGTCCCTTTAGCATCCCATATTTGTTTTACTTTAAAAATTGGGAAATAGAGAAATAGTAATTCATTCTCCTGTAGATACGAGTGCCTTCTAGCTTTTATTTTAAATTGTGAGAACAAAACAAGCAGAATTTACTGATCAGGCAATTGTGCATTTCGGCTAACACTGCTGAGTACTAGACATTTTCTTCATACGACTCCTGCTTCATGTGCCTTCCCTTCCCTTCCTGTCCTTTCTTTTTCACTTTCCATGCCTCTTAGAAATAACACAGGAGATGTCTGCCTACGACACTGCTCCATTTCCTGGTGTCCCTGGATTGTGAGCTCTCAGAAAAGCCCTGGCCCAATCCACTCTTTCTGGAAAGGCTGGCTGATGGCATGTCAGCCATGAGAGGTACAGGTGTGGCTGGTACTCCCCTCTCATTACCTGCCAGGCCGGCCCGCAGCTGGCATTACATGAGGGAGAGGAAACAGACTTAACTGTCAGCTCAATGGTGTAGAAACACACTCCTCAAAAAGAAAAAGAAAGAACTGTAAACTTTTAGCAGGAAATGAAATGCTGGTTTCTTGATGAAACACTGGCAGCTAAGAAAAATAGAAGAATTAGAATTTTGCAAGGTGTCCCCATTTAATCTGCTTCCCACCTCCACAACCTTTTCCCCTAGTAACAGACCTTTGAGAGCCACTTTTGCAGGAGATAATAGACATGTGCTTATACCTAATCAGTCAGCTCCTTTATGCTCTTGAAGGATATTAGGAACTCCAACCGGTCTCCTACCTGCTTTGCTCACCAGCAGAGCCTTGGCCAAGTCAACCAGGGCAGTCCCTATCCCTTTAACAGTCACTGCACTGAATGACTGAACTCGGCTGGTGGCCCTGTCAGTCTGACCTTCTCATGCAGGACGGGGCCTCCCACAACTGAGAGGCTGCAGGACACAGACAGCATGGGGGCGGGGGGGGTGCTTCTCTGTTTGTAGTGAGGCTGGAGATCTTCGAGGGCAACGGAAAAAACTGGAAAAAGCAGGAAAGCAGGCAAATTACTGGAATCTAGCAGAGACAAGTACAAATCAATTATCCTCAAAAGTAGATGTAAAATGAATCTGCACAAATACATAAGGCACTTACATTGTATTAAAATAATGCTGAAATTATAGAGCTGTCTGTCATCCGGAGACCGCTAGGTGCCTCTCCCTGCGTGCTGCAGTTTTGTGTCTTCAGGAAAGGATGGAAGAACAGACATGAGAGCCACTGGGCAGAGGCCGTCAGAAACCACGTGGGAAGTCCTCCCCCACTACGTGCAGAGGTCAGGGTGAAGCGCCCCAGTGCGGGCTGTGCTTCCATTTACAGGTAACACTATGCTCCAGGGATCAGACTAGCTGGAGTGAGCTGAACCCCCACCTCCACTAAGAAGCAAAAATAAACAAAAAATCCACAGCTGGGCCATGGAGTGTGAGCAGGTAACATTGTAGATGGGCTATTTTCTTATGGGACTGCAGGATTATTGTGAAAAGGATGACATTGTTTTCTTTCTCAGACACTAAGAGCAAACAATAAGAAGCAGCAAGGCCTTCGGAGGACAAGGCAAATCTTCATAGGTTCCCTTCTCAACCACCCAAAGCAGGACTCAAAGTTTTCAGACTGCCCAGACGTGACTTTTCTAAAGTTTTATTTTCCAACTGTCACTCTTGCTAACCTTTAAAACAATACTGGTAGATCATTGCTAAAGCAAAATACTTTATACTCTTTTCATCACTGAAAAAGACAACATAACCTTGGGACTCTTCCAATATGTAATTTTTAGTATTTTTTTTAAATGTAATAATTGAGACTAAAGAAAATGATGTTTCTCTCATTAAGGAATTGGTCTGTGCCGTCCTCATATGGCCCCTGCAATCCCTGGGTTCAACGGGGCCAGGGGTGGCGGGGAGAAGGGGGAATGGCAAGAGAATTCCACTGCCAGGAAAGCGCTCTTCTCTACCCCAGGATGCTCCTCCCGCTTTGTGCTGCGGAGTGTCTCCTGATGGCTGTGCATTATTGTTCCATGAAGAGCTGGTTTACAGACAAAGGTGGCCTGTCAGAAGTTCTGAATAGCTCAAAGCTAATTGCTGACCCTAACAGGCCCAATTAGCTGTTTCAGGCTCAGCAAGGCAGCCCCTGGGACCCATCCTTTCTCGCACACATATTGTGAAACTCTCCCTGCGCCGGTACCTTGGCTGTAGGCTTTGTAGTCACCATTGAACAGATCAAAGGTTTATTAGAAAGAATGACGGCCATATCGGCCTCAGCAGACCTGACACGGGCATCCCATAAAGCTAGACACACATCACAGGAAAACCCAAAGCACCCACAGGATGAGCAAGAACCCAAGGTGGTATTTTTAGCACAGGTCTCAAATGATGCCTTGATGGCTATAATTTGATAACATAATTACAAGCATTTAGTTCCAATAAACTCCCCAATAATCAACACCCACTGGTGTTGGGAACAAGCACATCCCTCCCATCTCCAGCCCTGCCTGAGCTCAAGCACACCCTCGCCCACATATGCACACATGTTGGGCATCTGTTTCCTTTTCCTAAAATGTGAGCATGTTCTTCTTGTTCTAGAAGTCATACATGATCATGATAGAAAATGTGGAAACAGGCAATGAGAAAACAAATGAGAAAGAAGAGCACCCATAATTGCCCTATGCAAAATTTGGACTTTAAGTTCCTAAAATTTTCTCAAGTTACTTAAGATGCCTCATAAATTTCATGAGTAGTGACAACACGGCCATCATGGGCCGTGGTTTGCTCGCCATTGTCGAATACTCTTGGCCACTTAAATAGTTTTCAATGTTTTGGCTATTCTGAACACTGTATATAAAACTTGTTCCATATTTTTGGGTTGTTGTCTTAGGATTTATTTCTAAAATCAAATTATTTGATCAAAGGATATTGACTCATGTTGTCTAATTGATGTCCAACAACACTGAAACAACTTTTCTCTGCCCAGTGTCGTTTGATGGTGGTTTACCAAATGTTTGTCAGCATTGTTACCCTTTTTGGGGAAATATTTATGAAATTTTATGCTAAGTGATTATTGCAATTAAACTTTTGCCATATGTGTATTAGAAGTTAGTGAGTTATTTGATGTCCTTCATTTATCTACTAGGCTTTCAATGGCTTTTCTAATTGATCACATGATTTCTTTATGTAGCATAAACAGTCCTCCTTCACTGCTATTCAATATTCTATATTTTTCTTTCAATGTAGCAACCATTTTTATCTAGTCAAATCTATCAGTTTTCCTACTTATTCCATTGCTTTTTGGCTTAGAAAATTTTTCCACATCAAGAATGAGATACATATTAATCCACATTTTTTAAAAATCTCAAGTAAACAACCTAACTTTACACCTCAAGAAACTAGAAAAGAAAAAAGAACAACCTAAACTCAAAGTTTGCAGAAAGAAGGAAATAACAGATATCAGAGCTGAAATATATGAAATAGAGGCCAGAAAAATAATAGAAAAAAAAATATCAAGGAAATAAAAATCTGTGTTTTTTAAAAAATAAGTAAAATTAACAAACCTTTAGTATACTAAGAAAATAAACAGAAGACAAAATAAAAATGAAAGAGAAAGAATTACAACTGATACCACAGAAATACAAAAGATCATATAAGACTACTACAACCAATATATACCAAAAAAATGCACAACCTAGAAGAAATACATAAGCTTCTTGAAATATATAACCTACCAAGACTGAATCATAAAGAAATAAAAAAGCTGAACAGATCAAATGCCTAAGAAGATTTAATCCGTAATCAACAATTTCCCAACAATAAAAAGCCCAGAACTAGATGGTTTCACTGGTCAATTTCTAGAAAGCATTTAAAGAATGTTTCTCAAAGTCTAGTTATCAAAGTCGTCTAAAAATTTGAAGAGGGAACATTCTCAAGCTCACCCTATGAGGCCAGCATTATCCTGATATGATACACCACATTAACAAAATGAAGGATAAAAATTGTAAGATCATTTTAACATATGCAGAAAATGCATTTGACAAAATAAAGTATCCTTTCATGATTAAAAAGAACTCTTGACAAATTGGATATAAAAGGAACATACCTTAACATAATAAAGGCTACATATGGCCACTCACATAGCATTTAGTGGTAAATAGCTGAAAGCTTTTCCTCTAAGATCAGGAACAAGACAAGGATCACTCTCATCGCTCCTATTCAACATAGTACTAGGAGTCCTAACCAAAGCAATCAGTTAAGAGAAAGAAGTAAAAGATCTGAATTGGAACAGGAGAAGTAACATTTTCTTTATTTGTAGACTAGAGGCCCATTGCACGAAGAGATTCATGCAATAAGCCTTCCCTTCCCCTGGCTGCCGGCACTGGTTTTCCTCCAGCACCCGGGACCCAGGCCTTCGCTCCGGCCGGAGCCTTTAGTCTTCGCGGCTCTGGATGGAGCCTTCAGTCTTCACTCCGCCGCTTCGCTCCTATGTATGCAAACTAACCATCATCTTTGTTAGGTTAATTTGCATACTCTCCTGATTGGCTGGTGAGCGTAGCGGAGGGACAGTTAATTTACATGTTTGTCTATTATTAGGTAAGATGATATCATCTTATGGAGAGAAAATCCTAAAGACTCTACAAAAAAAAAACTGTTAAAAACTAATCAACACATTCAGTAAAGTTGCAGGATATAAAATCAACAAAGAAATCAGTAGTATTTGTATGTACATATGACTGCAGATTAACTGGAGAAGAAATAAAGAAAATAATCTCACTCACAATAGCATCAAAAACAATAAAATACTTAGGAATAAATTTAACCAAGGAGGGGACACTGAGTTTAGTCATCTCTTCCTTTTGCATCCCATTGATCCTAAATTTGTCATATGCCCCCACTCCACTGGAGAGAGAGAGGTGGACCACACTTTCTCTACAGGGCAAAAGGCAGAGTAGTGGGGTGATCAGTTGAAAGGAAGTTGAGGATACCAGGACCTGGTGGACATCCAATTTTCTGTCAAGACACCACCCTTCACTAAGTACATGCTGGAGCTGATTTTCCTGGGAAATAGTGGCAATCTCCTTATGTTGACTCCCAGACATCCCAAAGTCTTGGGAAAGGGTTTCTGCACATGGACAGCATGCACTCTCAGGAATTCCCTTGGACTTTCAGTTTAATAATCCCTTTAACAGAGGAATTTAATTTAATCTGACATCTTTTGTTCCTTGAGAACTGCCTGCGGCTCATTGCAATGAAATCTTCTCCTATGTATTTACAGACCCTTTCAAATGCACTATGGAATTTGCTCAGGATTGAAACACAGTGTACCAATCTTTGTTTAATAAGCTCTGCCTTCTGCATTACTCTCCTTGAAAACCAGAATATTTGCCTTGTTTCCAGCCCCCCTCCTCTTGCAGGTCTCTTCCACGGTAGGACCAAACACTTGCTTCTCATTCTTCAAGTCCCATGATGTCCAGTGATACATAAGCCAGAAGCCAAAACTCTTCAGTTGCAGGGTGATCTGTGTCAATCCTTCCACAGGCTTGTTTTCTGCTACCTTGAAGCAAGATTTATTTTTACCCTTTTCAGTTTGAGAATTATTCTCCTTGACAGAGAAAATGGGGGCAAAATAGATACAGAGATCTTCTGCTTTATCTATGTCACTGGCTTCATGCTAAAGACCTGATTGGACCCTAGTCTTTTTTTTCTGAACCTATCTAAAATGTCTCTGATACTTCCTGGCATTATTCATACAATTCTATATCACAGTCTCATCTAATTTTCTGTTGCTCTGGGTCTCTATTACCTTACCTTTCCATGTGTCTCTATTTATTATTATGTGTTTATTTTTATTGAAAATTATAAACAGTAACCCTTTAAACATGCAGATATTATTCTGCCATCCTCAGGTATAAATCCTCCTAATGGTTTCCCATTGCTCCCAGAATTCAGGCAGTATTTCCTAGAAATCTCTGAAAGCCCTGTATCTTTGTTAGGTTAATTTGCATACTCTCCTGATTGGCTGGTGAGCGTAGCGGAGGGACAGTTAATTTACATGTTTGTCTATTATTAGGTAAGATGATATCATCTTATGGAGAGAAAATCCTAAAGACTCTACAAAAAAAAACTGTTAAAAACTAATCAACACATTCAGTAAAGTTGCAGGATATAAAATCAACAAAGAAATCAGTAGTATTTGTATGTACATATGACTGCAGATTAACTGGAGAAGAAATAAAGAAAATAATCTCACTCACAATAGCATCAAAAACAATAAAATACTTAGGAATAAATTTAACCAAGGAGGGGACACTGAGTTTAGTCATCTCTTCCTTTTGCATCCCATTGATCCTAAATTTGTCATATGCCCCCACTCCACTGGAGAGAGAGAGGTGGACCACACTTTCTCTACAGGGCAAAAGGCAGAGTAGTGGGGTGATCAGTTGAAAGGAAGTTGAGGATACCAGGACCTGGTGGACATCCAATTTTCTGTCAAGACACCACCCTTCACTAAGTACATGCTGGAGCTGATTTTCCTGGGAAATAGTGGCAATCTCCTTATGTTGACTCCCAGACATCCCAAAGTCTTGGGAAAGGGTTTCTGCACATGGACAGCATGCACTCTCAGGAATTCCCTTGGACTTTCAGTTTAATAATCCCTTTAACAGAGGAATTTAATTTAATCTGACATCTTTTGTTCCTTGAGAACTGCCTGCGGCTCATTGCAATGAAATCTTCTCCTATGTATTTACAGACCCTTTCAAATGCACTATGGAATTTGCTCAGGATTGAAACACAGTGTACCAATCTTTGTTTAATAAGCTCTGCCTTCTGCATTACTCTCCTTGAAAACCAGAATATTTGCCTTGTTTCCAGCCCCCCTCCTCTTGCAGGTCTCTTCCACGGTAGGACCAAACACTTGCTTCTCATTCTTCAAGTCCCATGATGTCCAGTGATACATAAGCCAGAAGCCAAAACTCTTCAGTTGCAGGGTGATCTGTGTCAATCCTTCCACAGGCTTGTTTTCTGCTACCTTGAAGCAAGATTTATTTTTACCCTTTTCAGTTTGAGAATTATTCTCCTTGACAGAGAAAATGGGGGCAAAATAGATACAGAGATCTTCTGCTTTATCTATGTCACTGGCTTCATGCTAAAGACCTGATTGGACCCTAGTCTTTTTTTTCTGAACCTATCTAAAATGTCTCTGATACTTCCTGGCATTATTCATACAATTCTATATCACAGTCTCATCTAATTTTCTGTTGCTCTGGGTCTCTATTACCTTACCTTTCCATGTGTCTCTATTTATTATTATGTGTTTATTTTTATTGAAAATTATAAACAGTAACCCTTTAAACATGCAGATATTATTCTGCCATCCTCAGGTATAAATCCTCCTAATGGTTTCCCATTGCTCCCAGAATTCAGGCAGTATTTCCTAGAAATCTCTGAAAGCCCTGTCCACCTTTCATCTCATCGCATGTTTCACTCTGTTTACTCACTACCTGGAGTGGCCTTCCTTTAGCTTCCACTCGCCATGCTTGTCTACCAAGGGTCTTTGCACATACAGTTCTTTCCAGATAAAATGCTTTCTGTTCCTCCTTTGCCACTTTGTACGGAGTCTGGAGGAGCAACCTCCTCCATGGCTCCTTCCTGACCTCCCCACAGTTGCTAGTTCACCTTTGTTTATGCTATGTTTGCAATAATTTCTGTCTCTCTAGCCACACACCACACCGTAAACTTCACAAGAGTAATGATGTAGCAAAGGGCATACTGTAGACACTAAATAAAAAGTTCAGAATAAGTAGATTATTACAAACACATTTTGAGAGCTTTCTAATTATTTTAACATATGGAATTTCAAAGAACCTTTAATAATGTGCATTGAGAAACCCTCAGAGAAGGCCATAGAGTGTCTCACATAAATTACACCATTGAGTCACTTATTTCACGTGTGAATTAGTTCAGAGAAATAGTATTTCAAGGGAAATATATTGGCAAATGCAACTTTCTACTTTGTCAAAGCAGAGATCTCATAAAATGCTTCATGTTATTAGAAGAGGTGAACTTGATTCTCTGGAACATCTTAGGTGAACAATCATATTATTTGAAAATAAGGACACTTTTCTTTCCCTTTCTGATGGGTATTCTTATTTATTTTTCTTATCTTATTATAATGCCTAGAAGCTTCTAGAAGATATTTAATAGTAATAGTAATAAAATTCCTTTTGTTAATTTTCTGGAGAATTCTTCTCATGCTTGGCTTTTTAGTCAACTATACTGTACATTGAATAAGATGATTTTTTGTAGTTTGAAATGAATATCCTTTGTCCCAGCATCTCTCTAATCTTAGGTTACATAGAGAATGTGTATTTTAATTGGCAAAGTTATTACATTTTACTAAATACCTTTTGGACATTTGTCAAAGTAATGTGGTTTTCCTCCTTTAACATAATAATCATAACCAACATTTGTTTATCACTGGGAGACTAAGAGCTAAATGTGTTATGTCTATCTCATTTAATTTCTGAACAATAATATGATTTAAATACAGTTTTTCATGTTCCTTTGCCAAATGAGGAAAATCGTTTAACTAGATTCAGTATCTGGTGGGTGGTAAAACCAGAATATGAAGAAGTTATGTCTGAGCCCAGAACAAATGTGACTTTTGTAAGAATGTGATAAACCACATATTATTTATTTGCTAATAGTAACTCTATCTGTATTCTTTGTGTGTTTAATTTGCTAGTGTTTCATTTAGGATTTCTATATTTATATTCCGGGATTTTTTTTTCTTTTTTTTTTTGGTCTTTCTTTTCTTATTCATGCTATAATTACCAGGTTTGGTATCAGAATGTAAAATCTTTATACACTACATTGGAAACATCACCATCATGTTATCCTTCGTGAAAGTTTATAACTCAGGAACCTTTCACCCTATTCTTACCCAAAATACAGCCTAATTACCCACCTTTTTGCCCTTTCTGTTTTCATTGCATATCTGCACCCAGATGTGAGTACAGAGACTTTCCTCATTCCTCTCAAATTGGCTAATCCTCCACTGTGGCCTAACTCACTATTTATTAATTTAGCCATCTATTTCTGGACATTGGGGGTGCCTCTGATATTTTGTATTCACAAAATTGTATAGTCTTACATTTGAGTTCATTCATTTTTGTGGAGATATCTATTCAGGTGAGATTCTTAGAGGAGTTTTTATTGGTCAAACGGTCAAAGTATATATAATTTTGTTAAATATTGGCAAATTATCCTTATAAATTGCACATATGTAAAAATGTCTGTTTTTCCACAGTCTCATCATCAATAGCTTCTCAAACTTTGGGTTATTTTGCAAATCAGATAGGAGAGAACTGAATTTCCATGGAGCTTTAATTTGGATTTCTCTTCTAATGGGTAAAGTTATCCACGTTTTCACATGAAGAAGGAAATTGATGATATTTTGCTCTGTAAACAATATATTAATTATTGTTAGTATTTAATACAGGAAATGTTTGTTTACATCAGGGGTGGGGAACCATTTTTTGCCAAGGGCCATGTGGATATTTAAACATAATTTGAGGACCATACAACATTATCAACTTAAAAATTAGCCTGCTATATTTGGTCAAACATTTAATTAACTCACACTTAATGCCTTGGCAGGGCCAGATCAAATGATTTTGCAGGCCTTATACGGTTCCTGGGCCAGAAGTTCCCCGCCCTGATTTACATCTACCAATATGTCTTCCATTTTCAATTTTTTTAATTTATTGAGATTTTATTTGTGATTTGATAACTTGACAATTTGAGTAAATTTTCCATGGGCTCCAGAGAGCCAGCCTGAGCCCTCAGAGTGAAGCCTGGACTCAGATTCACTAGACAGGTGGCTGCTGTCATCAGCCACTGGGTTGTGGGAGGTTTGCCGTGCAGTAGTAGACATCTGATACACCATCGTCAACTGTGGTCATTACAGCCCCAGAGCTCAGCCCCTCAAATTCTCAGGAAGGTCATCAATTCACAAAGAAAAATGAGGCTTTGAATGAACTATTTTCTCTGTCGGTTTTTTTGGCCCAAACTCTTCCCTCCCTTCCCCTTCCTAGGAGGAAAGTGGCGTTTCTAGCTTTCACTAACTTCCTTTGACCCATTCCATTCCTCCGGGAACTGATTTTTGAGGCTCCATGGGCCAGCCTTTATCACCTGTCCCCATCTGCATTACGTCCAGCAGAAACCGTCACGCTTCAGTATCTGGTTTACCCTTTCCTCGCAGCTTCCCCAACACACCACACTTGTGTAGTGACCAGGCCATTTCTGTAGCAAGAAGGAGTTGAGACAACTTGGCATTTTTCATCATACACCATCCTTAAAACTCTTCATACGGTCAGGTGAGGCAGTGCTTAGAGGAGCACAATGTGACCGTTTATTTTCTGGTGAAATTTATTGAAAAAAAACTTGCAGATTGTCTCAGTGTGTTGGCCTTCTAGATGAAACAACAGCTTTAGTTTTGTTTTGAAACTGCATAGCTTTGTGTTTAAGAGCTCAGATTGTGTCTTTGAAGTCAGACTGCCTGGGTTCCAACTGCAGACTAGACTTTGGCGAGATATTTCAATAATCTGTGCCTCGGTTTCCTGGCCTGTGAAATGAGGAAGCTACTAGTACCTATCTCATGGAGTTACATGAGGCTTAAATAATTACCATTTACTCTGTAGAGCATATGAAAAATCAATAATCGATGTTGGCAACTATTTTCATGTTTGTAATAGTTTAACTTTTATATGTGTAAATATTTAACTTTGATATATCATTGGCCATTTCTTTCTCATGAGGAAGTCCTTAATTTTTTAAAGTTTAGATTAAAACATTTAATTATTCTAGATTTTCCCACAGATAATCTAAAATATGGTAACACACTGTAAATATATGTAAATATATATATACATATATATATATATATCAGATATATTTAATTTAATCTTTTGTTTCCTAGCTGCTGAATGAATGTTATACCTTCCATTTATAATGAAACAAAATACTTCCTAACATACTACAAACTCGATGGAGACCAGCAAAAAAAAGCATGGGGTAGCGATGAAAACTGAATTTTTCTCCCTGAACACATTTGTACTTTCAAGTTTCTGATATCTGCTATAACAGAAAGTCACTTTCCTTGGTTGCTCATCTTCCAATTTCTCCTAGCCATTCGGTATCCAGTTTTACTAAGCTGTTAAAATGAGTTCTAACCTGCTCTAACACCCGAAGTCCATGAAGTGCTAAAGAAAATACTGCATATAAAATGCATGGACAGGCAGAAAAGGTTTACATAATGTTAATGTAGACAAATGGCATGTACAAAATTTTATCTTGCTGCAATTTAATTAGATTAATTGGATCAATATAATTATTAGTGCTATGTTACTCTAGTTAGACTTAAGAGCTTTACATGCACACACATACACACACACACACACACACACACACACACACACACACACACACACACCAGCTAAAAAATGGTTTACAACCGTAAAACATTATAATAGCACACAGAGTCCTGATGCAGTAACACATCAATTTCACCATGAACACACCATTAAGAGTGGGAGTTTGTAGGACACTCAAGAGACACATAAAATGCTACCCTGGTAGGAAAAAAAATTTGATAATGTAGACTGAAAAATATCCCTACTGTCAAAAAAAATGTTTATTTCACATTAATCCCAAGTTTACGTCTGGTCATCATTACACAAAAGTGGATTTAACAAACAGGTTCTGGAGTTAACCTAATGAATAAAACAGACTTTTACTGTGGCTTTAGTTAAAAACCCTGTAGAAGTTAAGTGTCAAACACCCACTAAATCACAGATGTGACTAAGTGGTTGGGCCATCCATTGAATGCCTCTTGGATGGCACGGTCCATACGCACCCCATAACGTTTAGGTAAGATGGGTGAATGAAGTTCTCAATCAATGAGAAGACAAGTAACCAGACTAATTGGTGTTCTGGGTCTGGGGAAAGGACTGCTCCACCCTGGCCTCTCTGACTTGTTTTTTTTTTTGTTTGTTTGTTTGTTTAATGCTTACTGTCATATCTCCTTAATTACAAAAATAAATGTTTATGGTTACATCCAAGTGAACCTAATGGAGTTAAAATGATGCATTGACTAGAATAATCACTAATGTAGATAACAACTAATGTGTTCATCTTCATCAATACAGTCAAAATTTTTTGTTAATCCTCGCCTCAGGATATTTTTTCTATTGATTTTTAGAGAGTGGAAGTGAGGGAGTGGGAAAGGGAGAGAGAAAAACATTGATGTGAGAGAGACACATTGATTGGTTGCCTCCCACACGTGCCCCTATCAGTGCCTGGGATCAACCTGAAACCCAGGTACATGCCCTTGACCAGGAATTGAACCCTCAACCCCTTATGTGCAGGCTGATCCTCTACCACTGAGCAATACCAGCCAGCACAATACAGTCAATTTTTGTGTTTACAGGCCTACCAGATGCTTTTCAGTTTGGCTTTTATGTGGAACCTAACATGGTTAAAAATTACAAAATTGACAGAAGCTATAGAAAAATAACCAATTGTTATATTCAGATATATTGCTGATTTTAGATTGTAAAGGATTTATTAAAAAAAAAAACAAAGAAGAGGGAGAGAAAGAGAGAGAAATATAAAATCTTGCAATTGATTTGTATAGACTAACGTTTAACTTAAACCACGCCTGGGTGTGGCTCTGCAATGGAGCTCATTTCCCTCACTCTCTGCTGGACTCCTCAATTCCCAATGCCCTGAGGCCAATGCCTCCTCATTATTGTGACCCAATTGGTACTTTGACAAAATGTTAACATCTATTTTGAAGAGAATGGCATTCATCTGATATTTTTTCATCTTTCCATTCTCAGGCATAAATTAAGATATTCTGCTAAATGTTAGCTTCTGCAGCTTAATTACACTGAATACACTACGGTTGATAGTGTTTACATACTGCAAACTACTTAACATCTTATACATAGAAGGAATGATGTGTTTAAATATGGTGCGTGGCTTGTGATTTGAATAATCATCAAGCATTGGCATCACCAAGTGTGTTTTTTTAATTATAATTAATGTTTTTTATATTATATTTTCAATTTTTGCTCTAGAAAATGTTGCATTGTAATGATATATTCAAGATCAAATTAATGCACTTCAAAAGTAATTTGAGCGATCTTTCATTTAGGAATATCATAATTTGGTGGTGGTGTTTGAGAAAGAAAATTTGTGTAAATATTTCAATTAGTGCCCAGTTTCTGCATCTGATTTTTGGAGAACATAGTGGGATAATCTGAAGGATAGTCAGCTCCAAGATAGAACTTTGTTCTTCTCACCCATTGTTTCCCAAACTAGGGAATAAAGATTAGACAAATGATATCATCAGAACACACAACAAGAGTGAGTTAGAGGCAATATAGGCCTCTTGGACATGTAATATACTGCATTGGAAGAGAGTGCATTGAGGAAGCAAGAATATAAGGTCAGTGTTGAACACAAACTCAAATTAGTGACTCTGGGAACTCCTTAATCGACTCATCCACAGCTTCCTCAGCTGTAGAGAGACTCATCATGGTCTCAAATCATCAACAAGAGGATCAAATCATCGCTGAAGACATTAAATTATCTGATGTGTACGATATGGTCAAAGCATGCTGTGTGGTTCATAATAGATAGTCAATAGATATTAGCAATAATTATTACACTCAGTTTGCATTAGTCTTCAAAATAACCCTTACCTAATATAAATAGAAGAGTGAAAGGGGGCTGTAGTTTACTAATCCCCAGAGGAGAAAATCACCACTCAGTCATTAATGCTCTCAGGCCAAAGTTGACAAGAGGCTACCATTTGGGAGAAATTGCAGAGACTCTCCTGTTTCCAGATGTCCCAGGAGTGTCCCAGCGCTGTTTCCAATCAGATCACCTGAGAGGTTGAAATCCACATGCTAGTGTGTACTCATCCATCATTGAACAACTATTCGATTATTGAGCACCTCCCATGTGACTGATCCTAAGGATCTGCAGTCGATAAACAGACAAATACCTGCTTTCCTCGAACATACATTCTGGTAACTCACCTCTTTCTGGAATGGAAACAAAGACATTTCCTACCTCACTTGGTTGTAACAATAATTAAGCAAAGTAATGCATAGAAAACACCTCTATGTGCCTCACATTGTGCCTCTCAGTTGTCAATCACATTTGAAATATTAGGGTTACTATTACCATGATTATTTGTATCATGATCATTATTATTACTTAGCAATAGCTCAGGCACTCACAGGAACGCATTTGCCTATCACCCCCTCTCCTTGCCCCATGGCATTGGAGCTTTGCAGGATATTCCTTCAGCAGTACAATGAAGTAGGACTCAATAGGGCTCTAATAGGAACACTGAGATACACCAATAGATCAGTATTGACCGGGTGTCGGTCCTATTTATCAGCATACCGAGTTGTCTAATCTCACACTCCAACATAAAGATGAATGTGTATCTGGAAACTCTTGTAGATACAAATGTGTGCCATATACCAGAAATGACATCAACCACCAAATTAATGTGTGTGGGCTTGACACGAAAGCATAATTAACAATGTTTATAGCCTTAATTTCAACATAATGATGTGAAATTAGAACATTATGATCTGAAGTTAGAAACCAAGACATTTTGTAGTGTATGTTTTTTTATGACGGTATTTAAGGTATCTTAGACTTTTAAAGCACATACTACTAAAAAACATTCCACAGAAATACATTTCTCTTTACTTTGCTTCTATCATTTTTAAATTGATTTTTAAGATGCTGTTAAAAACTGATGTTCAAGATGGTCTCTCTTTTTTTTTTAAGGAAAGTTAAATGAATTTCATATTTTCAAAGGCACATACTGAGGTTTGGAATTGAGAATAAGCCTGACATTGAAAAAGCACTCTTCGTTTTAATTTATTCAAGCAGGATTGCTAAACCTTTAATAAACCACATAGGAATTCGTCTGGCCATTTCAATGACGGCAACAAATATCATTAACAAATGTGAAACAGCCAAACATCTCAAAAGCAAATGCATGGAAATTCAATTACAGGGAAAACGGGGCAGGGGAATAGCCACATTTCCGACTTTGTGTTCTCAGGACTAGGCAGCTAGGAATGGAAGAAATTTTATTTTTTGCTCAAGATATTAACTAGGAAAGAAAAATCATCGGAAGGCTTAAGGTTCTGATCATACAGCAGATTCCAGGCTTCTGAAAAATCTCACCAGGAATTAGCCGAGCAGAGAGAGAAGCTTTCAGGATGGGATACAATGTGATGAAGAATGACTTGGACAAAGAGCTGGAATCCCTCGGAGACACACCCTCGTTGCTGGTGGCCACGCTGGCACAGTTGACTTATGGGAACCAATGTCTCCAGCCCTGAAAACGCAGTCAGTCGGATATCCTTCAACTTAAGTGTTTAAAGCACCGGTTTACAATTACAGAACTTAAAATAAGCTGCTCAAAAACGGTTTCCTTGGGGGAAATGCTCACTTACAAATGCCAACAGCTGCAAAAAGGAGATGATCCTAAAATGGAGCATTTTAGACAGCTTCCTACCACCAGTGATGGGAACATCAGACAAAGGGTGGAGCCCCTTGCCCCTGCCCTTGACAATGACCTCAGTAAGAGCCACACAGGGCTTCTGAGAAAGGGCTGGAGGCTGGAGTGTCTCCTATGAAGAAGAGCCGGCTCATCCAGGGAGGGTGCAGAGTGATTCCCGTTGTAAATTCGGCCCGGAAAGCTTCTCTCTAGAAAAAACACAAGGAAGCCCATCTCAGAGGCACTGCATTTGACTTGCAATTTGTTAGTGAGCTTTTAAGTAAACAGTCAGCTGGGGCCCAGGGTAACTCTAACAGCAGAGAGATGCTGGGCGGAGGGGGAGACACATTTCCAACCACCTCTTCCTGCCTGCCCTGCCCTGTGTGGGCTGCTAGGGGACTGGAGAGGCCCATAGAGTGAGGCAATAGGAGGGATGAGTCTCCTTAGAGGCACAGGCCAGGAGCATTGGGTGGGGGGAGGAGGGGAGCCAAGTTCTGCCTGCTGGAAATGTTCTGCTCACTTTTATACCAGGATGGCCCCACTGTTCCTATGCAACCCTCATATGGCCAACTGTCCTGCCCTGACCCCTCTGACTCTGTCCCTGCCCTGGTATCTGTGTCTTACCCAGCCAGGAGGAATCTCTGTGCTCACTCTGGACGCTGCTGTGGAGCCTCACTGAGAGGTCAGGGTTCACTCTGGAGCCCATCTCTGTCTCTAGGAGGCCTTCTTCCCTGACACAGAGGAAAATAGTTGTGCTGGTGGGAACATCAGGAGTAGCATCTTGATAAGAGTCTAACATATCAGGTTCAAGAAGATCCTCATCGTGTTAAAATTCTTGCTGCTCTGTGGAATTGAAAAATATTTGGTCAATAACCCTCATTTCCTATACTTCAGTATCACTCTCCTTTCCAATGACTACGTTAAAACTTCTTCCTTCTCCTATCTCAACCCTGATTCCCCACATAAAATCCATTTGCTTTGTTCCAGGACATCTGCCTCATTTATATTCTTCTTTATCTGTCTTTACAAAATCCACCATCAGCTAAGGGTCATCTCGCCTCTTAATCTGCTGTGGACCACCCACCATTCTGGGACACAGCCACAGTAAGGTTCTCAGACTCCAGGGTGCCTAATAACGGTGCATCCTTCATAAAATAATGCGTAGGTCTGGGCTCCAGAGTAGGGTCCAGAAGTTCATCTCTAGCCAGGTGACATGTGATTTTGAGGTGGTGGTCCACAAACTATGGAAGATGAGTCACAGATGAGTTGTGTTTATCTGCCACGATCTAACTGCTTTAAATTGAGTGTATGGTAGGTGACAAATTGAAAGAACCATCAGTTCAATCTGAACCCCCAAAGGGGTGACTTCCGGTGACTCCTTAGAAATTGTGAGACGTTCTTTTTCTTGAACCTTCTGGTGATCAGTAAGACCTGCATCAATGAGACCTCTAGGATAAGGCAAGACCTTAAATTGTTCCTTAATGTCCCTGGGTCACTTCCCATGTTGGCTCAGGGTCTCAGGTAATCAGTCACCTGGGCACAAATGCCATGGTCTGCAGATGTTTAATAGAGGTAGAGATGCAAGGCATTAGACAAAATTTTATGCATGAACATAAGATCATAAGCCTTGTTTCATTTGTAGGGACAACTTAAAAATATACATATTTAAATGTGTTTCTCAATTTAGTCATCAGTTTTCAGTATTGCTTTTTTCAGACATGTAAAGGAAACTTAACTTTTGAGAAAAGTAGGAGACGTTTTGTTGTTATTTTAATCTGTTTTGGACTCGATTATCCCCAAAGAAAATTCAATAGACATGGGTAAAATTCAGCAGAAAGATATAATTCTATATTTATAAATATGAAAGTTTCTTACAGAATGCTTCTCTCCTGGTTTCGAAGGTATTAAAGATTCACTCTGATAGCTAATTAATGGTAAAAATAAGTCACATTAACAATGCTCAATTAAAATGCAGTCACCAGCAGAGCACCTGAAATTAACAGGATGGGCTGTACTCCATATTCACACCCACATGGGAGCAATGGCTCTGACCCACTGTCTCCTCTGGGGCTGTCCATTCCAGCAACAGTTAAAATAAATAGACAGTAGTTCTATCCAAGTGTTCACAGAACCAGGAGAAAGAATTTGGGAGAGACACTTAAAATAGAGTCAATTGAGGAGGTTCCTTTTCACCTACAGAGTCTCAGAATCCTCTCAAAAACTGTTGGGTGGGGTGTTTTGGGTTGTTTTTTTTTAATTGATGCAATTTCAAAAAAAAACCATTCACTTCATAATGCATGAATTGCAGCTTTCTATATCTTTTAACAAACTCCATAGGGGTAAAGATCAAGGCTATCTCTACCTGCAATTTGCAAGCAAAGCTCTAAGCATTTTCTCTCTCAGAAGAGATGAGGGAAATGGCACAATAAAATTCCTTCTGCAAGAAAACAATAGATAACTGCATTAAAGAAAAGGCTAATTTGAGCTTGTGAGCTTTACTGAACGATTTTTCTAGGTCTTACTTCTGAAATCTTCTCCTCTCCCCCATTACATATATATATAAAAAGCAGCTTCAAAAATATAGAACCGAGTCTTGTTTATTTCCTGCTATGCAGCTATCCAAAATTTTTGAGCCTGTTTTGGAAAAAAAAATTAATTTGGAAAGCATCCTATTCTGTAGTATTTCAAATTTAGAATTCCACTTCGCTGCAAAATGAAAACAAAGAGATAAAGCACAGTCCTGTGTGTTTCAAGTTCAGATGCATCTCAGCCACATTCCATAGATTATTTTGATTTAGTTTTAACAAAATACCACATTAAATCACTCTAATGAGCTGTTTCTGTTCCCCTCTCAGCTCAAGGTCATTAGGTACAAGACAGCATCTTTCTGCACCGTCTTCACTATTTCATGCCATAGATGTCAGAAAAGACTTTGATGGTTTTTCCACGGTGGAGTACGGGACACAACTGTTCCTGGAGGAGCAGGCTGTCCCCTAGCAGGGAAGTCATTTGTCACGCTTCTGCAGGACCAGGTCCAGGCTCTTCACGTACATGTCTGGTCCTGGGAGAAAGGTTCACCAACCCTGCTTCTTTCCTGCTTGCTCAGAAACAAGCTCATCTCTGGGTTTGCCTCACCAGAACACCCCATCCACATGTATACATTCTGGGGGTGAAGAGAAAAACCTTAAAATATCTGTCATTAAATGAATTGTGTGTGTGTGTGTGTTTTTAGAGTAACAACTATCTTTTTAATTAATGAAGTTGCAAATGCATCCTGCTCACCAAGTATGAAGCCGCACATTCCGTTCACCCAAGATAGGCCAGGCACTTCCTCCTGCCTGCAGTGAGACGCAGACAGCAAGGTGAAGCCACCAGGTATTGGAAAGTGACTGGCTTAACGTTACAGTGTGATGTGCTAATTATAGAGGAACGGCTCCTGTTCCAGCTTCCAATTAGGGGCTGGACAACCTCATCAGTTCTTCTTGCAGTTGTTAGCATGTCTAATTATTTATCTCCTAGTGTAATTTCTGTGAAAGCTAGTATTCCAGTGAATGGTGTGGTGGGTGGACTCCCATTGACGTGGGGCCTGGTGGCAACACTCTAGGAAACAAAAATCTAGATGAATGGTCAGCAAAGTCTTCCAGAATGGAAGGGCAAGCCCCAGAAGAGGTCCCGTTGGCAGAAGAATGACCGTTCTTCCTTCAACAAGCATGAAGCTTCGGCAAACCTCCAAGCCCCATTCTCTAGAGGAGACGAATCATCCACCACAACCTCAGAAGGACCCGAAAGAACGTTTGCCTTCACTGCAGGGATGGTTTAAGAGAAATGTGCAGATCAGGCATAGGCATAGCAACCAACCCAACCAAAGACAGAATGGGACCTGCTTCTCCTGTCGCCTTCCAAAGTCCAACTAGGTGCTCATTAAAGTGTAAAGACCTAACCCATGAATTATTGAGAATAAAACTGGCAGTGATTCACATTATTAAACAGTTCTTACTGCTGTCGAGAAGTATTTGCAGTCAGGTCAGTATAATGTTTACTATGTGTGTTATTTTTATGTTGTGGCTGCTCTCTCTTAACCAAGTAACATTTGTGTGCACTGGGGTGTCAGTGACAAGAAGACATATTTGTCATCTGTGATCACATCTTAAAGGCATTGCTACCAATCTCAAAGATAACATTCTGCCCAATGAGATTTGTGTGAGGAGATTTACGAACACACAAAGGTGTTAAGTAACTGGGTGGAATCAGGTGTGAGGGTGACGTGGTTTGCAAGTGGTACCCATCTTAGGTTCAACAGAGACATTCTGAATGAAGACCATCCAGCCCACCAGCAATATCACAATCAGAATCCCTTCTCTCTGCTAAGACGTAATCACTCTTCACTTCCTTTGCCATCTGATCCTTACCAGGTACAGAAACAGGTGAGTCGCTCCCTCTCTGATGTTGGATGAGGGGACGTTGGTACAGGAAGGGGTTGAGGTTGAACAAAGCTTGTGGGTGTAGGAATAGTGAGCATGTTAATGACAAGAAGTGGGTAAAGGAGTGGGGAATGGAGAGGGGCCAGCACTGGCTCTCCAAGGCCCTGGGATCAGTTTCCCTGTGAGAATTAAGCTACTATCAGCACAGCACAACCAGAGGCTGACAAAACAAGATCCCATCCAACAATTGGTGTTGTGCCTTCATGTCCAACAAGAATTAACAACACCCCCACTAAACATATTACTGGGTGGAGAGAGAGAACCTTTGGCATTGTAAGAAGAAGTAGGTCTGAAATAGAAGCATGGGAAAGGGTAGTCACATAGGCAAAGTGTCACAAAACTCATCTAAGTACAGATCTTAGGAGCAGGTTCACTGTCACCTGGACAAAGTGCCCACTCTGCTTAACAGGTGTGTCACATTATGAAGCTGGGCATTAGGACAATCATACCTGGTGCTCTTGGTCTGACTACCCGTCCCCCGGGCACTCCTCTGAGTGTCTGACTTCCCAAGAAGCTTGCCTTCAGGGAGAGAACGTGTCGGTCAGGATGAAGCGAACATCTGGTCTACCTGACAGTTATATTACTCACTGTAAATTAATGAACTGGCACTCTGGTTTCCTATGTCAGTCTCCAGTGAGATGTGTTAACATGAGTCAGCGTTCTTGAACTCTGGGACCCTGAAAAAATCCGAGCCTGCACAGGAGGGACGAACCTGAGCCAGGCCAGAAGACCATTCTGTAAGGTTTCCAACGGTCTCAGTTAAATTAAAATGTCATCCCCAAAGATTAACACCTAAACAATCATTTTTTCAATCAAAAGTTGGCCTTAGAATTTGGAGGCAGTATGATGTAATCCAGAGACACTGGGTCAGCATTTGGGCTAAGTCGAGACCAGGCAGTAATCAATGTGGGTGCCATGGACAAAATGATGGAGAAGGACCAGGTGACCACTAAGACCTCAGGGGCCTTAAACTGCTACATGGAGGCAGGAAATGGGCTGGAGATATTTTAATATTGAGGAATGACCTTGTAAGTATTAAGGGTCAGGAATCCATGTAAAGGAAAACCTCTTGAAAGAATTTTGAAATATTTATAGAGCTCTTCCCCAAATGGCATTTCTTATGTGATCATGATGGCAACATGACAATAACATACTTGTTGTCATAAAAGAACAACACAGACCTTGACTGTTTCTCTCCAGTGAAGCCACTGCTTAATAAAAAGAGAAAGAAGAGAAATAGGAAGCAGACTACTGTTACTGTGGCCCTAGATAGAGTCCCTTACAGGTCGTCTGTGGTTGTTACAGCTCACAGCCCACAGCGTGGGTGCAGGTGCATACACACATCTCTACAACACCCAATCACACGAAAAGAGCGGACTGAAAGTGGAGCCGGGCAGGCTCTCCTCGGTCTCTAACACCTCTGTGACTCAGTGGATCTGCAGAGGGCTGTCCGGATGTTGTAGTGCCTGGTGAGCTCTCCTGGGAGTGCAATTCCAGGGCAGCATGATGAAAGGTAGCCCTGGGGACTGTGCAAAGTGGCAGCCCAAGGCCCAAGAATGGTCAGAACAGCATCTTTCCCAGACACATCCCCTGAATTACAGAGTGAGACACACAGCATGGAAACCAAGGACACCATGCAGCCCTCCATCCCTATGGCTCTGTTTCCCATTTTCACATCCATTACCTTCCCCGCTCTGAGTCATTCCGATTCTGACAAATCTCAGAAAAATTGCAGGCGGGGTTCTCTCTGACTGTCGGGGGATGGCTCACTGTGCTATTTAGTTTCCTGCAGTCAGGTCACACACTCCGAATGGCATGCATTGCCTTCATTAGGAGTAAGTCCGTGAATAATGACCGCCCTGCTGTTCTGTTCGGGGGAGTGTGGACCGTTAGGGTGCTGGCCGCATCCAGCATCGTTCAGACAGTTGTCTGTTCGGGAGCGGGGAGGTAGATCACATGGCAGATAATAGCACAGTAGGGACAGAGCCTGGGGGAGGAAAATCGAATAATACCTGAGCCATTTCCTGTGCTATTTGCAGGAATAGAATATTGAGAAATTTCAAAGACATTTGATAATTCTAAACAGCTCGTTAAATTGCCCAGCTCACTCGGAGAGAGAGAGCTTCCAAATCTGCATTCAGATGGCTGAGGGGGGCGTCGGGAATGACTCCTGCACAGATTTTTGGCGAGCATCGAGCATCGGGCACGTTTTTTTCCTGAAGACATTCTCTCTATTGCCTGCTGCTCGCTGCTTCATAACACTTGACAAATTCATGGTTCTTAAAAGCCCCCGTAAATGTTTTGTCAATGGCTCCATTTTATCAGGAAGTTCTCAGAGCTGGTCCCGATAGCCAGCAAGTCCTCATTCCCCATTCCTTCTTTATCTTTATTTGCATGCATTTTCCAACATAAAAAGGCTGTTATTATCGCTATCAGAGTCCTCGTTATGATTATCATGATGGGAACCACAGAAAAGAGTCGCCATCGGCACTCTGGACATTCCCACGGCCTTCAGATTCTCATCACTCCTGAGAAACCAATAAAAATAAATAAATAAAGCCAGGGAAAGCTCAACGCAGAGGCATCTTAAGTTGTCAGGCTGCTTCAGGAAAGACACACATGCCCACGTCCACGTCCACGCCTGATAAGAATGTGTAAGCTAAGCAGAGAGCAGGGCGTGACTCCACCTCAGAAACGGAGGAATTCTTCATAGGGCGCATCCGGGCAGGAGAGGGTTGGAGGGCATGTGGCTGGGAGAGAGGCAGCAGAGAGCCCCGAGGCGATGATGGACATGGCAGAGAGGGAGTCGGGAGGAAGGGGGAGAGGATGTGAGTGAGATTGCACTGGAGACGGAAAATTATGGACCTGTTAGGAATATGAATCCCCACAGCTGCGCGGAGGAGGCCAGCCGATGGAAACTTGTTGGGAATACTTTCCTGGACAAGTTCTATTAAAAATGAGATAGTGAACTGTAAATACAGGGTCATGTGCTCAGTATTTTGTCAGGACTCCAGCCTGCTCCACTCCCAACAGCACAATCTGCAGGATATTACACCAGGACCGTGAGAAACAGCCGCACACGTTGCCATCGCTCAGGACGGCTACCTTTTTAAACACCAACATGTAAATGAAATACTTCCTGGCTGGGCCACCCCGGGCCTGGTACCCAGGTGACCTCAGTGGGGTGGATGGGATGGGATGCAGCTCCCCTCCAGGCCTGGGGAGGCCAGGGCAGCCCAACAGCAGCCACATTAAAAGAAAAAGAAATCCAACTGGAAACCAATTTTCCTTGAACAGCTGTTCATCGATGTTTAATTTCTGCCTGGAAGTCCACTTTTCAGAGACGGTGTAATCACGCCGCAGAGCTGGGGCTCGGCAGTCATACATAAATAATACCCGCCCTTCTCCTCCAATCCTGAGCCAGTGCTCACAGTGATCACTAAGATATTTCACAACACTTCTGAGAGCGCCCGGGCTGTTAGGGGGTTCGTGAGGATTGTGCGAAGATATTCTTCCCCAAATGACACCAAGCGGGGCCCTCCGCTAGCAGCGCTCATCTGGGGCCGCCCGGGAAATCTTGGAGCTGTTCTCCGAATTCCTCATTCATTTCCGGGATGGCCCGTCTGACGTTAGTGGCATTAGCATTAAATCACAGCCGGGACACTAAATCACACCCTCAGAGGGGGCGAAGCCCGCGTGACTGGGATGGAATAGCGTCCTGGGCTCCCCGGGCAGGTGCACTGCCAGTGCCTGCAGGGCGGAGCGCAGTTAATAAAGGGAACAGGTGACACCAGCCCTGCCGACTCCATCTTTAACTGAAGGTCTTGACCGCATGACCTGAACGGTTAGCAGGTCGAGCTGACATGACACCCGGGGCTGCTGGGTCGGGCCAGCCTCCCGTCTGCCCTCTCCTGGCCAGCTGAGGGGAGGGGGTGAAGGAGAGGTGATTTCAACAAAGGAGTGAAGTGTTCACATTGGGGGTGGGGGTATGGGGGAAGAGGACACTGAGAGCCCTGGCTCCTCAGGTGGGAGGACTCAGGATGGTTCCAGAAAACAGCATGTGGCAAAAGAAACTAGAAAGATAACCTGGAAGGTGAGATAAAGGTACTAAATTCGCTCCTTACCTACTTTACAGGTTGCCTTAGGCTTGGCCTTGGTCCACTGGACACAACATATACAGATCCACACGCAAGTGTATGTGATCTCCCTGTTGGGAGGCCTTCGTCTCCACGCCCATCTCTCCCGGTAGTTGCTCCTCCTCAGAAACCCCCGTGACCCTTGCCCTCTGGCTGTCAGAGTGTTCTCACAGCAGAGGTGGCATCGGGGCAGAACCCAGTGGGGATCACAGGCCTCTGCCGTCACTGGGCCTGGTTCATATCCTGTGTGAGCCCCGTGGACATGCCACTGAGTTATTACCAGGCTGTAAATCCAGGACTTTAACATTTATAAAGCCCAGAGAACTGCTAAACCCAAATGTGGTTTCAGAAAGTGACACCAATGAAGCTGTTGGAAAGGGACTCATTTCCTATAAGTTATCGGGTGGGGTGGGGGGTGGGGGGAAACCCACAGCCCAAAGGGGGCAGGGCTGTGCAGTTTCCTCTCAGTGGCCAGGAGCAGACTGAGCATTTTTCGAAATTCAATTACCACCTTCAGGGGATTGAACAGTGACCCCCAAAGAGATACGTCCATGCCCCAACCCCCAGAAGTTATACATGTGGAAAAGAGCCCTTATTTGGGAAAAGGAGTTATTCCCCAATCCCTCCTCCTTGACCCCTAGAAACCACTAATCTGCTTTCTGTACCTATATATTTACCTATTCTGGACATTTTATATAAGTGGTATGCCGGGGTTCATGTCCCAGCATCTAGAAGGGTTCAGGAATCTGGAAAAGGGGCTGCGCGTAGATGACATAGAAATCCAGAGACTAATAAAGATTCTGGAGACGAGATATAATTTTGAAAGGCATTGGGGGTCAGAGGACCTTCAGCTAAAGGAACTGAAGAGTGTCTCCTTGTCTAAAACCCTTGCTTTTATTAGCACAATTTGTCCTAAGGCAAGGTGAAGATAACACACTTCAAAGGGTAAGGTTTCAAAGGGTACAGAGTCCATTGTCAGAATGGGGGAATTAGCCTACGGCTGTTCAGGTGTTTGGCCAGTAGGAGGCAATAACATGTAGATTAAGATGCCTTTTAGCTGTCTGGCAGCCACAATCAGTTTCCTATTCAGGTTTGGAGAAATGCCTTTAGCCATTCCCAACAGGTGACTACATTTGTGACTCAACCCTGTTGAGTCCCCAAGTTTCATCAACCTTTTGATGAAACTCTTGAAATTATGACATGCTGGAATTGGTCTACGGCAAGTGGAATCATATATTATGTAACTTTTTATGTCAGTTTTCTTTCACTTGGAATAATGCGTTTGAGGTTCATACATTCTGTGGCATGTATCTGAACTTCATTCCTTTTTCTGCCTGAGTGATATTTCATCCTGTGGAGAGAATACATTTTGTTCATCCTTGCTCTTGTTGAAGGATAGTTAGTTCATTGTTTCCACTTTGGGGCTACTGTGCCACTCTGTGGCTAGTTGGAATAGCACTGCTATGAACACATTTATCTGTTTGAACCTTTTTTTCAATTTGTCAGGATCTATACCTGGGAGTAGAATTGCTGGGTCAAATGGCAGTTCCATTTTTAATTTTTTAAGGAAGCTCCATACTGCTTTCCACAGTGACTGCACCAGTGTGCATTGCCATCAACAGTGCACAAGGGTTCCCTTTTCTCCACATCCTCACCAACAGTTGTCATTTGTGTATTTATTGATGATAGCCATTCTGAAGGGTGTGAGGTGATATCTTGTTGTGGTTTTAATTTGCATCTCTCTGATGAGTAATGGCATTGAGCATCTTTTCATATGTCTATTGGCCATCTGTATTTCCTCTTTGGAGAAGTGTCTATTCTGGTCCTTTGCCCATTTTTTAATTGGATTGTTGTCGTTTTTTGGGGGGTTGGTGTTGAGTTGTATAAGTTCTTTATAATTTTTGGATATTAACCCCTTTTCATTGTGATATTTTCCCCTTTAAGGAGCTATAAGGGCAAGAATATCTCCTGTGTTGTCTTCAATGAAGACCCCCGTCAGAGATGCTGAGGTGCTGGCCTCATTTTGCAACCTAAGCAAGCTTGCTGTGGTTCTAACTGAGTGGCTGTATCAGGGCAAAGACAGCTCACTTCTCCCTGACCTCAGTATAGACACATATCCCTAGACTTTTCAGTCCATGGTTGATATCCTTGGACTGGCCAGGCTAAGTAGCAACATGATCATTTAAATTATTCCATTCACAGGAAATCATTGAATTAAGCTGTTAGGAAATATTCTATTGAAGTATAGTCCAATCTTCTCATGCCATAAATTGATGCAAAGAATGCTTGATTATCTATTTACTATACTCAGGTCCCAAAAGCTAGAGAGAAAGAGAATGAAAATGAGGGAGTGTCTTAGAGAAATATATACAAACTAGAGGCCCGGTGCACAAAAATTTGTGCACTCGAGGGGGGGCAGGTCCCTCAGCCCGGCCTGTGCCCTCTCGCAGTCTGGGACCCCTCGGGAGATAACGACCTGCTGGCTTAGGCCTGCTCCCGGGTGGCAGAGGGCACACCCAATCCCTAGGTGCAGCCCCTGGTCAAGCTCAGAGCAGGGCCAATTGGGGAGTTGGGGCACCGCCCCGTCATGCACAGAGCAGGGCGGATCGGGAGGTTG
>NW_005355584.1:6944440-6990543 GCF_000412655.1 Myotis brandtii
CGGTTTGGGCGCTGCCCCCTGTCACGCTGATCCCGGTGCTGGGAGGCATATTACCCTTTTACTATATAGAATAGAGGCCTGGTGCACGGGTGGGGGCCGGCTGGTTTGCCCTGAAGGGTGTCCTGGATCAGGGTGGGGGTCCCCACTGGGGTGCCTGGCCAGTCTGGGTGAGGTGCTGAGGGCTGTTTTCAGGCTGGTGGGTGACTGAAGCTCCCAACCGCTCCTTTTTCTCTTTTTTTTTTATTCTGGGCCAAGGCCTCTGCTGCTGAAAGCAGGTATCTGGTTTGTTTCAGTTCTATAATCAAAACACTGTATCATCTCCAGCTCTGAGATCCCCGCCGGCTGAAAGCTGGTTTCTGGGGTTTTGTTTAGCTTCTATATTTGTTACAATGTTTCAAACTGCCAGCTCAGAGGCCAGCAAGGCAGGCGGGGAACGTTGGAGTCCTCCTTCACTGAAGCAAGCAAGCCTCATGTTTGCTTCCAGCTGCCTGGCTGCTGGCCGCCATCTTGGCTGGCAGTTAATTTGCATATCGCCCTGATTAGCCAATGGGAAGGGTAGCGGTCGTACGCTAATTACCATGTTTCTCTTTTATTAGATAGGACTAGAGGTCAGGTGCACAAAAATTCATGCACTCAGGGGTTTCCTCAGACCGGCCTGCGCCCTCTCACAGTCCAGGAGCCCTTGGGGGATGTCCAACTGACAGCTTAGGCCCGCTCCCCATAGGGAGCGGGCCTAAGCCACAGTCTGACCTCCCTCTGTGGGAGGTGACTGGCAGGCCAATAGGGGGACTGCGCTGCCTGGCAAGCAGCCGGCCCTGCCCCCCATCGCCCTGCCACCACAGCCAGTGGCCTCCCTCTGCAGGAGGTGACCATCAGGCCAGTCAGGATGGTGCTGGCCGGCAAGTGGCCAGCCCAGCCCCCATCACCCCTCCACTGCTGCCCCCAATTGCCGTTCCCTCCCTCTGCCCAAAGGCACCCGCCTTAGCTGGCCTGGCGCCACCCGCTTGCCGGCCCCACTCCCCACTGACTGATTGTTCTCCCATTCAGTTGATTTGCATATTAGGCTTTTATTATATAGGATAAGCCAACAATACTCTAGAGGTGATATGTTTGAAGAGCTATTATGAATGTATTAAAAGAAAGAAAAATCAATCAATCCAGCAATGGTCCCAGAGTTCCAGCTTCAGCTGTCATCAAGGTTACACACTGGAGGGCTCGACGTGCAACCTCAAGCCCTGTGCCCTCAGTGGTGCTAGGGAGACGGGCAGACTCTGAGGTCTGTCACTTTGGGCCCCCAGGCCCATTGCCCCTTGGTGAGCAATTTCTGTCCATTTTCATGTGGTCACTCCAGGTGTCAGTGAGTCATGATGATATCTCCACAAGCAGGTGCTGTTCTTGATGAGTTGTTGGTCTACACCAGCCGTGGGCAAACTACGGCCCGTGGGCCAGATCCGGCCCGTTTGAAATGAATAAAACTAAAAAAAAAAAGACCGTACCCTTTTATGTAATGATGTTTACTTTGAATTTATATTAGTTCACACAGACACTCCATCCATGCTTTTGTTCCGGCCCTCCGGTCCAGTTTAAGAACCCATTGTGGCCCTCGAGTCAAAAAGTTTGCCCACCCCTGGTCTACACCTATGGTTGAAATACATGTAGATGGCATTTTGGAGGCCCAGTGACACTGCTCCAGTCACAGTGACTGAGGACCCACCTACTAAGCTGTTTAAGACTCTGGAATCAGGACATGTGTGATAGCACAGGAACAAACATGCATTAGCAATTCTGCTTAACCCATGTTTCAAGGGCAGGGACCCAACCAGGTGACCCAGCAGGTGAACAATGCAGCTAAGAGGTAGTTGCTGGACAGAGTGTTTGGTGGGAGGCCCATCCTGCCCAATCTGCATACATGCATAGCAGTCGAGGAGCATCAGGCCTGGGTCCCGGAGTGGGCAGGAACAGCTTGACCACAGCCCAACACTCTGGTGAGACCAGCTCTATCAAGTCCCTTTCTCCAAAAAACAAACCAAACGAACTCTTCCCATTTTCATCCCAGCAGTTGAGAGCCCACGCAGGTTACCCAAGGCCCACAGTCGTGCTCCCCAGACAGCAGCCAGGAGTGTCCATGTGACAGCAATTCAGAGCTGGTGTGGCCGAGGGCCATGTCCCCCTGGAAAAAGGGGGCCCGCGGAGTAATCAGTGGCAGGAAGCTATCTGGCCACTCCATAGTTTTTTAAATAATAAATAACTTTTGTTTAGACACCTTCCAATAGGATCTCTCAGGAGAGCCAGGTCTATCAGTGTTCGTGTTGGTAAAAATATCAGCACATTGTGTTCCCTTCTTAGATGTTCTGTCTACTGAACAACAAATGGACCGAAGGGCCCTTCTCCATACGCAGTAAGTGGCTGAATTCTGGCCCGATGCTGAGTTTCCAGCAGGTTTCCTGAAGGCTGCCCAGCTCCCTGGGGTGCTACGTGGGGAGGCCCACCCCATCCACTGGCAGGTGTGCTGCTGACCTACAGGTGGTCTGGGGTCTGGCAGGGAAGCCAGTGGGGACGCTTTGTTGGCTCAGGGTGTTGCCAGCATCCACTATGGTCCAGCTGCCAAGCATGCCCACGCCCCTCCCATTTGACCCTCCCAGCCAGCACTGGGGACCTAGCAGCTCTGAGAACCCAGTGCCCAGCGGTGGGCTGCCCGCAGCTGATAATGGTGAGTGATGGTGGCAGCGCAGCACAGCGGCTGCAGCCAAGGCTTATGGCAGTGTTGGGCTATCAGGCTGCCACACAGGAAACCCACATGGACAGGAGACTGACAGCTTCAGACTGCGGCCAGAAGCCGGACCCCACCCTGGCTGAGGACTGCAGGACTGGCCTGCAAGAGCCTCCCACCCTGCTCCCCTCTGGGCCTGGCATGCTCCCCCGGCAGCCATGTGCAGCCACAGAAACAGAGAGAACCTGGAGGAGCCAATTGCATTCCAGAGTTCGGGTAGCAGAGGCCTGCAACAGGGAAATGTAGGGCAGGCTTCATAACGCTTCTTTTTCCCCTCTCCCTAGCTCATTCTCATCCCCGGGAAGATCAGATGAAGATGAAGCTATTGATCTGTGCAGCATAATCTAATTTCAAAAGAAAAACTCTCCAGGTGCCATATTCATTCGCAGGCAGCAGCAGCAAATGTGGTCAGCAGCCGCTGGCATCTTTTCTAGGACTGTAGCCATCTCCACGACAGTCTCCAAGCCTAGAGATAGATGTCCTCCCTCCCATAGGGCCAGAGAAAGGACACAGAGGGACACAGAGGGATGCAGGGGCTGGCAACATGGCGTCCTTGTGAAGATCACAGACTAGCAAGTGCAGGCCATTCCCTGGAGCTGCCCACCAGCCCTGGTCCTTTTGGTCACGTCTGACATTTCTTTATAGTCTTGCACACATTAACGGATTCTCTCTGTCTTGTGGTGATTTGGAACCAATCTTTGGCCCACAGCTGCCCCCCCCACCCCCACCCCGCCCCTGCAATCAAGTTTTTCTTGGGCTTCCTCCGTTCTCCATAAAAAACATGCAGTGGGGTGGGGTGTAGGGTAGTGCACTGGCGGGTATTTCCCTCCCTGCAGGTAGTTTAAAGTTTTGGCAGGGCTTCGGTGGGAAGAGGAGCATACAAAGGAATGGTGAAGCTGACTTCTGGTAGGGGTTGGAAAAGGAAAAATAATCAAAATGGGTAAACTTATGTCCCTGTGAAAAGACCTCCACTGATGAAAAGTCTCCTAAAGAAACAAGCGCAACGCAATAGGGACTAGAGAACAGCACAGCACTGCAGACAGAGCAGGCACCGGGAATATGAGAGACCCCAGTGACTCAGATCTCACCATTTGGCCACCGTCACAGTCATGATGCAACCACAAAGGATGCAAAACCTGTGGGTGGCAGTTCCGTGAGTAACAGGATAATTACAGGGTCTCCAAGCATCTCCTGGTAACACACATGCTAATTACAAAAAGTAAGAACAGTGCCTTTAAAGTAACATTGCTATAAAAACAGTAACCTCACAGTGGCCAAACTGCAGAGCCCACAAAACCATTTGATCAAAGTCGACATCACCAGAAATCAGGCAATCGACACCCTGTACCTCCCGATACATTATGAAAAATACATCAACTTGGTGATATTAAAAAAAAAATACATAGTTGGGATCTAATCAAGAGGAACATCAGACAAATCCAAATGGAGGTTCATTCCATAAATAAATGACTTGTGTAGATTAAGAATACCAAGGTCATTAAAGACAAGGAAAAATGAATGGACCAGTCCAGATTAAAAGAGGTGAAGAGCCATGATAACTGAATACAACTTTTGGTCCCCCCCTTTTTATTTTCTATAAGGGACATTATTAGAAAAATTGGTGGTTTGACTAAGATCTGCAGATTAGCTAATAGTATAATAATACTAATGCTAAAATTTCTTGATTTTTATATCTGGACCATGGTTTTGTTAAAGATAATGTCATTGCTTTTGGTATATGACCACCGAAGTATTTAAGGGTAAAAGGGAATAATATCTGAAATTTATTCTTAAATGGTTTAGAAAAGAACAAATAGATATATAGAGAAAGATAGAGACAATGATTAAGCAAGTGGTACAAAATATTAACATTAGGGAGTCTGGGTGAAGGGTATACAGGTATTCTTTGAATCATTTATATATCTTTTGTGCAATTCTAAAATTATGTGAAAATACAAAGTAAAAAAATACATAAAAAATTAGAACTTGTTACCTCCATGAAAAAAGAGTCCAGTTCAGTGAGTTCCCAGTGATGTTCCCTTAAAATAAATTTCTATTAAAATAATATCTGTGAGATTATTTCAAAAGTATGCACATGCACAAAACACACTCTAAAACATGCCACTTCCATATAAAATTGCACATATTAAAAGCTCATTTCATCACCATGGTGTTGAGACCAATACCCAGGTCCCTACTGCTCTGTGTCTGCTTTGCCTCTGTGTTTCTACTTCTTTAGTCAATGTCCCTAACAAACAAGAGTTTGATGTGTTTGCTTGTTTTACTGTTTTCTATAATTATTCCCAACATCTTTAAAGCCAATCGAATGTGTACCAGTCTATTTTTAGGTTAGTAATATCTCTTAATTAAGTACCATCTGTAAACGTCATGAGTTTGTTGTTTTATCTCCTTTTATTGGATCATTAATTAAGAGATAAATTAAAGCTAGTCCAATAGCAAATGCAGATATTGGCCAGGATATAAGACCGTTTATGGTTGGCCCATGTTTGTAGCCTCTCTGACTCTTATTCTGAGTACATCTGCAAGTCGTAATAATACAAATACTACAATAATTACTAAATAAATTATCATGTAAGAATGAACTCTGTTTTGCAAACTCACACCTGTAAACCTACTATTGCCAGCTCCTATATATACAAGGAAAATAGCAAAAGTTGATGTAGCTTTATTAATAATAGATAAGATAGATCATAAGGCCCCTCAAAAAATTAACTGTACTGGCCCAGCCAGTGTGGCACCAGGAGGTTGCCAGCTGGATTCCTGGTCAGGGCTCATGCCCAAGTTGTGAGCTTGATCCCCAGTAGGGGGCATGAGGAGGCAACCAATCATGTTTCTCATTGATGTTTCTATCTCTCTCCCTCTCCTCTCTCTGAAATCAATAAAAACATATTTTTTAAATATATTTAAAAAATAACTTCACTAGAAATTTCAATTCACTGGATAGATTTTAAAATTTTCTATATTTATATGCCTCTAATAACATTGCTGTAAAATTTATAAGGCAAAATTTGATATCACTACAAATAGAGCCTTACAAATCTATCGTAACAGTGGTGGTGTTAATATCTCTTTCTTAATATATGCATCAAGCAAACAATGTCAATACATAGAACATCTGAATGGCAAAGCTAACAAGTTTACGCTAATGAATATATGTCAAATACTACAGCCATAACCAGGAGGCCTGACATGACATTAATGTCAATGAAGCAGCAAACATTTAGAAAAATTAACTATGTTTTAGTTTATAGGACTTCAAATAGAAGGGATCTTCCTTAACTTGGAAAAGGGGTACATAAAAACTGATAGTAAGTACTATTTTAAATACTGAAAAGTATTAGAAGGATTTCCTTTAAGTCAAGAATAAGACTGAGATACATGTTATGTATTCTGCTTGACATAGTTTTGGGAATCTTAGCTGCACAATAAGTTAACAAAAATAAAAGTATAAGGAAATATAGAGAGAAAGAAGACAATTATTATTCTTAGATGATATGATTGCCCACATAGAATATGACCAAAATCTATAAATTGATTTTTCAAATTGATAAGATGATTTAGTAAAGTTGTTGGACAAAAACAAATACATACAAAAGTAAATTGAATTTCTCTGCATGAGCAAATATCCAACGTGCAGTGTAGAAAGAGATGCCATTACAATGTCAATCAAAATGTAAGGACTCTAGAAACACACCAAACAAAAGTATTCAAAATTTGATGGAGAATGTATTAAAACTTTGTTGAAAGATATTAACAATTACCTAAATAGATATACATATCATATTTATGAGTAGGAAATCTGAACACAGGCCCTCTTCACATTTAACGTGTCTCATACCTACAAATTTTAGTTACCACAGTGTAATTATATAACACTCCTTCCCCCACAACACAGTTCAACTGTGTGTTTCCAGGGTGAGTTTATAGGAAATAACTGAATAAAGTAGGAGCTTTGCTTCTAGCTCTCTGTCCCCAAATCAGGACATAAATAACTGATGGGTATCATAGTCAGTAACCAACCACGTCACATCTTCTAAAGTTGGTTGGCAGTTAGCGATTTGTTATTACGTTCAGTCTCAGAGAGCAAAACTTTCAGTTGTATTGCTTCCTTGGTTCCCAGTAATCAACCCACATGTCATTTTACAAAGAGGGATAATTGGAAGAGGAACTTGGCAACAAAGATGTGAGATACATTCATTTCCTATTGCTGCTATAAAAAGTTACGACAGCTCTGGCCAGTGTTCTGAGTGGTTAGAGAGTCCACCCACTCACCGAAGGGTTGGATTCCTGGTTAAGGGCACCTTGTTTGCAGGTTCGCTCTCCACCCTGGCTCAGTTGGGACACATGCAGGAGGCAACCAGTTCATGTATCTCTCACATTGATGTTTCTCTCTCTCTCTCCCTCTCTCTCTTTCTCTCTCCCTCTCTGTCTCTTTCTCCCTCCCTCCTCTTCTACTGTCTCTGAAAAGCCATGGAAAAAAATATCCTCAGGTGAGGTTTAACAAAAAAAGTTACAACAAATTTAGTGGCTTAAAAACAATGCAAATTTATTCTCTTAGAGTTCTGGAGATCAGGAGTCTGAAATGAATCTTACTGGCTAAAATCAAGAGGTTGGCATAGCTGAATCTTTCCAGAAGGTCCAGAGGAATCTGTCCCAGGCCTCTTCCAACTTCTATAGGCAGCTTGGTACTCCATGGCTCATAGTGATATCAGCTCCATCTCCACCTCTCTTCACTCCACCTTCTCTCTCTGATCTCCTGTCTCCTGAGGTTCCATTGGGGCTACCTGGATAGTAGAGCCATCTTCTCGCCTCAAAATCCTTAATTAATCCCATCTGCAGAGACCTTCTGCCATATAAGGTAATAGTCACAAGTTCTGTGGATTAGGACATGGACCTTGAGGGCTATTATTCAGCCTACCATGCAGCAAAGAAGGAAAACATATAACACTACAGGTGACATTGGAGGTGATCATGAGACAGCTGACCGTGGGGATGTTGGCAGGATCACTGTTTGCAAGACTCCATACGCGTCCAGCAGAACTTCATGAAGGCAACTTACCACCGAAAATGAGGAGAGCAATGTGACAAAGGGATGAAGATGTCTCAGAGGAAGTGAAAGAACACTCCCAGATATCTTGCAACGAAAGTGCAGAGAATGAAAGGTTGGAAGCTGATCCAAACTTAGAAAAGAGTATGACAAGTCTACAAGGTATAGCAAAGATGCTGAGGCCATATCCAAGTTCAATGTCGAGAAGGCAAACACTGTCTGAACGGTTCTTAATTAGTGTTTTACAAAGAAATAAAACACTGTAGATCCCAGTGTTGCTTATGTTTTAAATTACTGTGTTCTACATAAGCATTGGTTTTCCTCTTTTTTTTCACTTTCTACATATGTGTAACTCTACAAGAAATGTTAATGTTTGACAAGAGGTGCTACAGGTCACAGAGCATCCTAATTATCAGGATGGTATTGCCTGGTTCTGGCTCACACAGGCATCTTACATCCCCACAGTCTTGCAGATAAGGACAGCCTGTCATGTCAAATGTCAGCCTGAAGTAGAGACCAGGAGACTCGCTGTGGCGGCCGGCCGTCAGACCTAGTGGGAGGCACCATAAACAAGACGGTGTGATGTGGGCACTCGGATAACTAGGTCTCTGGAACAGAACACAACATGGATACTTGTACCTACTAGGAAAGGAAGAATTACTCCAGATGGATAAAGTGACTGCATTCAATCACTTTAAATATTCAAATTCAAAAAGCAAAACTTCAACTTCCAGAAAAAAAGTATAAACGAAATCATTATTCAAGGTTAGGAAATGTCTTGATAGAGCCCGATGAGGGAAAAATTCATATATTGGACTTAAATTAAGAATTTCTGTTCATCAAGAATCACAGTAAGGAAAATGAATGCTCCAGATTGGAAGAAGTGATGTGCAATAGATATAACTGAGAGTCTCATTACGCAGAACAAATAAAAACTTCTATAAAACAGTTAGAAAAAGAATTACCACTCAAAATAAAATTGAACAAAAGACACCAGTGGACAGTTCCCCCCAAAAAAAGAAAGCTGAATGGACAATAAATATATGAAATTTTTAACCTTATCCACAATCAAGAAAATATGCATTAATACCACATTATCCAGAGTGGCAAACATCATAAGTTCTAGCAATAGTTGACAAGGAGTTAAAACAATGAAAACTCTCATGTACTGTTGATGATAGTGTACATATATAAAAGAACTTTGGGGAAAACTGGCATTACTTAGAAAATTTTATTATCTGCCTATTTTAAAACCTAGCATTTACACTTGTCATAGACCCTAGAGAATGTCACCCAAATGTACCCCAGAGAATAAACAGAGTACACTGCCAGTGTGTGAAAAGTCAGGAATGACCCTACATCTACGCTGAGAGATTAAATAAACAAAATGTTGAAACATTCACACAATCCACTAGCAAAGTGAAAAGGAATGGTCATAGCTACAGGTGCCAACACTCAATGTGGGCAGAAGACCAATTAAATGATCAGACTGACATTTTGTAAAGTTCATTCCAGACCCAGGGCAGACAAGGGATGGGGAGTGAGGCAGATGGAAGGCAGAGAGAGGAACCTTTGGAGTCCAGGCAAGAGGGAGGGAGGTGTGATCTCTGATTAGGTAGGGTCAGGGGGAGTGGGGAAGAGAGGACAGGTGGGACCTTCAGAACACAGTGACACAGGACGTGGTGACAAACTGGACAAAGGCGGAAGGTGGGGTAAGAGAATGGCAGCTGAGTCTGTGGAATTTCTAATCCGAGCTACAGGTAGAAGCTGTGCAGGAAACACGGGAGGAGAAATAAAGGTTGGAGAGAAAAATTAAGAACAGAATTTGAACATGTTGAGTGACAAAGAGACAATCTATTTATGAGTCGTTCTTTTGTTAATGTTTTCTAACTCAGGGACAGTGTCTTTGGGTTTCCTATGTAAAAAATAAAACACACACACACACACACACACACACACACACACACACGCACACACACACGCACACACACACACACCTCCAGTTCCTTGAGAATGAGGTTGACAGCTAATGGGCAAAACACTGGGTGATGCTGGATGACCAGGAACAGTCATTCCTCTGCCACCTCAGGACCGGGGAGGAGTCCCTCACCTGCCCGCCACTTTGCTCCCAGGTCAGAGCCGAGCCCAGCAACTCTGCCTGAGACTCCTTCCCTTTTGGAGCCACGGGCTATGCTCTACATAATGTGAAACTCCTAAGGGTGCAGTCTGGCTGTGTTTGTAACCCAACCAATGCAGGTATCTCAAGCGACTGCATCCCTGGAGTGTGTTCATATGCTTAGAAAGTGTATACCTGATTTCACAGTGAACTGTGTAGCACAGAGACTCCCTGGTTCAGAACCACAGGGTTCTTCACTCAGGACAACATGTTGGACCTTAATTAGTGAGGCAGGAGATTCTTTCACTCTCATCCTACTCTGAGGCCACTGTAAGGTGGACTATTTTGATTGGTCCATCATGCAAATTATGGAGTCCTTGCCCCTGAACCACAGTTGTACCAGGAGGTTGGGTTGAGACGGGATTCTAGTGAAAACCATGGCTGATCCTTTGAGCAAAACACCCACACATTTCCTGGAGCTGCTAAGTATGTTTTTATGCATAGATCTGTTCAAGACATTGCCAAATAAGGTTTTTCACTGAATGCAATGATCTGACTTACTTACATGTGGAAATTTTACTCACTCAGACTACAGATGCTGAGTCTGGGATCCATTTGAGTGAACTCTGCATGAAACCCCTTGAAGACAACACAAGCCTCTCCCTCCTGTCATCCAATCATTCCTTTGCTGCCTTTTAGACTTAGCAACCACCATGGGCACAGTCTCCCCACACTCAGCTCCTACTGCTTTTGAGCGCAATGTAGACACCACACAGCACCATCCTATACACTGCCTTTACTCACCCGTAGAGTCCCCAACAGGACTGAAACCATGCGATGCAACGCTGAACCTAGCTGAAGGGCTGCTGCTCACAGTAGAAGATGTTCCATTAAAATGCCACCTGCTCTTCCCAATGCTCTGTAACATGAGGCACATGGAAGTCCTAGGATGAATGTACTCACACAGTCCTTCAATGTGTGGCTTCCTGCACTGATGGGCTGGGTGCTGGATGAGGAACTGCGCCTCTTATCCAACAAATTCTCCTCTCCTATGGGCAACACCGAAGACCCGGGTACTTGGAGTCACAGTGACCTCAGCCCCTCAGACTGGCTATGACATTGCGAGTCACATGGCCTCCCTGCGTCATTTTGATTTCCTAGAGCGAGGTTTCCTCATCTATAACATGAATATGACAGTGTCTCTCTCACAGGAAGGGTTCTATGAGCACCAGGTGAAATGAAGTATTTTGAGTGTTTATACAGGGCCCAGCACATAGGACTCAGTCCCCCAATGCTGACTGTTACTATTCAAATCAGATCACCGGACCATCTCCTGTGCCCATTCTGCTCTGTCACAGGTATTTATTATTACAATGTGGGTTTGTCCCAAGGTGTGGTACCTCACAGAAATTCTCACTAGATTCTTAACCACAGGTCTTTGGGAAGACTAACTCCTTAATGGGCTGTGTCAAGAAATCAGAGCCAAACTTCAGACATTAAGGACATGGGGGTGGACAGACAAACAGCCAAGATCCTGGTTCCATAGAAAACTCTTTAGTTAAGGTCAGGTTAGTAAAAGCCGAGGCCCCGAGTGTGAGGCACTCACTTTCCTCGTGTCTAGGGAAAGAAAGGCTTTCTCAAATAGTATCATCCACTGCAGAGACGTGTGGGTGGCGGGTTCTATGCATCCTGAAGGCCCCGGGGAAAATGCAGGAACATCAGGCTGAAACTCACACCCCCAGTTATGTAGACAAGGGTGGGTATCTGCTTAGAGGGGCATTTCCAAAGACCACAAGTACCCTAGAGGCATGCTGGGAAATGCTGAGTTTACCTGACTCCTTTAGTGCAGAATTCTCTAGGGAGCCTGCAGGAGGTGAGATGTGCTATGGGCCGGCAAGAAACTGCGGGGTGTTTGTGTATCTCACACCTGGTGTATCACAGGGTCCTTTTCACAGAGCACCCGTTGCCCTCATGAGGAAGACTGAGGAAACACTGGTGTGCAGTATCCTGGAAGCAAAACAGATCAAACAAGAGTATATGTGGGTGTATGTGTGTGTTTGTGCATGTGTATATGTGTGCATACCTATGTGTATTGTGTGCACATGTGTGTGCGCACGTAGCAGCTGTGTGTGAGCATGCATGTGTACGTGTATGCGTATGTGTGCATGCATGTGTGCACATGTGCCTACCTGTGTTGTTGGGATGTTCACTGTTGTTTTCAGACATTACCTACTCTGCTCCTTCGAACTTTATGAAGGTGCTACAATACCTAAACTATTTGAAAATCCATACCTTGTACAAAACATCTGAGTAAACACTTTTATTTAACATTTTCTTGACGGTTTCCCTGGAGCCCAGCACAAGTCGCCTAATAAATGTGTTTGATGGAAAGGCTGTCTTCATGTCAAAATAGCATAGAGACACACACAGAGACATAGGTTCCATCCTTCCAGAGATCTGATGATGGAAAATGTTCCAGAAACTGGCGTGGGACAGTGAAATTCCCCATCAGCAGACCTGGACACTGTTGTTGACGTGTGCATTGCCGTAGCATTTTCTATTTCAAAAATTATGAACACTGATCAGGAAAAGTCATCTGTTCTTGCTTCTGAGCATCAGTAGTTTTTCTACTCCTGCTGAAAGCAGACTTTATGCCTTACCTCTCATTTTCCGAATCTGTCTCATGTTTCAAATATTTATTCCGGCTGGCAAGCACACAGAGCACTCCCTTTTCTTGGTTTCCTACCCCCTCCTAACATTTTTATACTGCTTTTTAATTAAAAGAAAAGTTTAAGATGTAATCCAACATGTCAGGAGAAAAAGAAAGGAGAAAGGATCCCTGAGAGGGAAAAAGAAAGTCACATATTTGCAGATTTTTAATGAAGAGGTTTTTAAAATATTTTCTTACACACACAAAGTTAATGCTTCAGTAGGTGAGTTGTAAACGCGTCTCTTCGTCCCATAATTATACGTGAAATGTTCTTTAATGTGCAATAATAATGTTCACGCTGTGCTATTTTGCAGCTAATAATTACACACAACAGCGTGGGGCAGGAGAACTAACGGAAAGTTTTCCTCCTTAATGTCTCACCCACATCTCCTCTCTCCTGGTGACCTGCTTATTGGCAGCGACTCTGCTTTTTAATCCAGTCTTTCTTCTAGGAATAGAAGCGCCAGTGAGTTCGTTTCTCAAGGAAAGAATCTGAGGCAAGACTGCTGACTGGCTAAAATCACTTTCCTACAAAGTGAAGTTGCTAATAGGCTTGCTTTTTAAAAATAAATAAATAAATATACACACACACAAACTACAGCTAAGCTTAAAATGTGCTTGCCCGAATCCTCAGGACTAAAAGGTTGCTGTGCCGTTGAACACAGTGTTACTGAGACAAGACCGGAAGTTGACCATCGGGGCTGGTCACCAAGCCCTGGACCAGCTCTCAATGTCTTCGCAATGGAGAAGCACATTTATCATTGAACAGCCACATTTGTTCAGATGGACAAGCACCATTTCCCAGACATCTTGAGGTTTGCCAGCTGTGTGTCCGCAGCGGCTTCTCCATTAGCTTCTCAGCCACAATATTCCCTTGAAATTGCTGAATATATGATGTGATTTTCTTGGGGGGTGAGGGGGAAGAAAAAGGGAGGAAAAAAAAAGATGCCACATGTATTAAGAAAAGCCATACCCGATAAATTAAGATTTGGTTGGAGACATTTGAGGAGACCAACTTCCCTCAAATTGAGTGTTCTAAGTAGTTCGGATGAATTAACTTCTGCATAAATTTAAGGAGTCATAAAAGGAATGTGTTCCGGATGCAGCCGCGGATTCCACAGAAACAAGCATGCCTGGCTCTCAGGACACCTAATGCTCATTTGGACAGCTGCCTGGACTTCTTCAGCTAACATTTAGCTCATTTCCAGCTGCTCTCGACATACCTCCTTCTTAATGGTTCACAGTAAAGTGACCATATGGGTTAATACCAAGTCAATCCTTCGTTTTCCCTGGCTATTATGAACTAAGAAAAAGTATTCCTTGGCATAAACCGGTGGTATATGTTCAGCATACACTAAAGAGATTATTGGTGAAAGCATACATTTAACTTAAGACTATAGGACAGTCAGGCACGCAGGTCAGAAGGCCAGCTCTGCTACACAGTCCAGGACACTACAAAATTAGGTCGTCTTCTATCCCATATGCCAGAGGCTTAAACATGCACTATGCCACATTACAGAATCCAGAAATCTCTCCTGTTTCCTATTGTAAAATATGGCCAGAATTTTCTAGAAGCTTCCATAGGTTTATAGCACAACTGAAGTATTTCACAACTTAAAGTTAACAGACTACTATAAAGTTAGAAGCTGATAGGATCTTAGAAATCACATAGTCTTTCCCTTCACTTTCACATTGAAGCACACTATGGTTCAGAGACTATGCTGCCCAAGGTTAATACAAGGTCAACCTCATTGCAACCTCTGTCACCCATGAATCACCAAAACAGACTCCAATGGCGAAACAAATGTTTCCTTCCCAATTGCTGCTCTATGTGAATGCTCAGTTTGGTGTGTGCTTTATCAAAGAGCAAGACTTGGACTTCCCCATCTGGTGATGGAGGACTAGATTATTTCAGTCTACCCTCACATATCAGAACACAAAAAGGCATGAGAGAGCTAACCAAGCTGGATTCCTTGTTAACTACGAGGGCTAGAAGCCCTCCTCCCCATGAGGTCTTCTTTCACATGCTCCTGCTGGGAGGGGCCGGGGTATTCTCTCCACGGGCTTTCACGTGGCACTGGGTGCTTGCTGATGACATCCTGGGACCGGAGCCCTGTTACAGCCTGGCAAGGGTGACAGTCTAGGCTCCCACTTGGCTTTTGCCAAGGGCATGGGTGGGGTGGAGCCAAAGCCCTTTACATCATGTTTAGATGAAGTAGAACACAATAGTTGGACAGGCTACTTTCTGTTAGGCTGCCCCTTTCCTGGTCTTTGGCTGGAGAGAGCAGGCTCTGCCTGCACCCTTGGCATTTCTGGGTTTTCATCTTCTCCAGAACCCACTCTGGGATCCAGGAACGAAGAAACCCAGGGATGCTGCAGTTTCTGAGTGGGCCCTAGTCTTTCTCCCTTGATTGTTATAAGTACAGTGTCCAGCATTTTATCTGTTTTTAGTGGGAGAAATTGGAAAGAGTATATCTACTCCACTTTTCTGCACCTAGAGAACTTTCAGTAAGTGGTAACAGATGTCACTGAGTTGACTGGTTGAGGCTCACACCAGAAGAGTCTCACCTGTAGGGAGGGAGGATTGAGAACCATTAATGAGTCTCAAAACCAAAATCAACTGAAAAGCTAAGAACTTCAGCAACTCCAGTTATGTGAATGCATTTGTTAACTTTAATTTTATCCTGGAGAGTTTTTTTAACCTAGGTTGCTTTAAATCTTTCTAAAATGTAAATGTACTTTTGTAACTTATAAAATAAGTGAGTATAGATGAATTGTGTTGATTACTAAGGATTCATAATCTGACAAAGTCATTGATATTTCAACAATTCTTTGAGGAAAAAATTCAGGTATAGGAGGCAGTCAAATGTCATTTCAAAATATCCCTGGAAGTTTGGTATTGTGTTAATACAAATACCCACATCTGTTTTATTTTTTTGAAATATTTTTCCTGCGATTCAGATATAAAATCCAGTTAGTTCAGGACTTTGATTTGTTGGATTCAAATTTATTGAAATGTTAATCTTAGAACAATAAAATGGCAATTTTTAGTAATAAACGATTAGGTAGCATAATTTGTTACAAGTTAGTAGAGTCAGAACAGAGCCTATGGAGAGCATATTTTTCATTCTCAAAGGAGATGGTCAAGGGCTTTCTAAATGAGTAGCACTGAGTTGTTGTTGTTGTTGTTGTTGTTGTGTGTGTGTGTGTGTTTAGCTAATATTCTCCTTGTGCCTAGAAATAAAAGTAGTAGGTAAAGAACAGCAATGGAGATTTTAAAATGTGGGAAGTCACCCAGCTGGTGTTGCTCAGTGGTTGAGCATGGATCTATGAACCAAGGAGGTCACAGTTTAATTCCTAGTCAGGGCATATGCCCAAATTGTGGGCTTAATCCCCAGTAGGAGGTATGCAAGAGGCAGCCTATCAGTGATCCTCTCTTGTCATTGATGTTTCTATCTCTCTCCTTCTTCCTTTCTCTCTGAAATCAATACAAACATATTTTTTTAATTTTTTTTAATGCGGAGATCACATATAAATTAGGCAATCAAGGAAGCCACACAGTGGAGTACCAGGAACATTTTGAAATAGTTATGGAACCCAGACAAGCCTGTTATGAAGAATCAGTTCCCAATTTCCCATCGTTCTGTGATCAAAACTTAATGTGAAAATTCATCTGGAGAAAACCAAATTTCTGCAATCAGATCACCGAGTGGTTGAGAAGTAGATGAGGTGGAGGAGAGCTAGCCACGCTGCTTCAGGGCTCACATGAAAGAACTCGGAGTTGTGATGGCCCAGGGAGAGCTGGCAAATGCATATTCACCATGCCTTTGCGTGCTCTGAAACTGACTCCAGACATTTCGTAAGCAGAGCGTTGTTTCTTCTGGGTTAACAAAACTGACCAAAACTGACCATATTTCACTTGGTATTTATTAAAAGCTAAAAGCTAGATTCCAAAATGGTCCATAGAGTGGGCTCTATGCCACCTCAGAAGATCTGATGCTCGGTGGTAAGTGTTGAAGTCTCTGATCAATGAAATTCTGTGTTTGGGGCACATTTCTGTGAAATGCACTTCCCACAAACATAAACAAGGAGCTTCGATATTTACTATCTGAGCTCTTAGAATTCTGTGAAGGACACATCGGAATGTTGGTGAAAAGATTAAGTTTACTTACTGATGTTCAAAATACAATAATTTGTTTAATCTCACACAAGTCTTTATGCTGAACAGGAAGTCTTCGTTTGGGGTCTCTCCTGGGGGCACAATTAGGGAGTGGCTTGGGAGGGGTCACTGGAAGGCTCCACTGGAGAAGATACCCAGGTGGCATGCTCAGTCACACACCTGGCATCTCAGTTGGGGTGGCTAGAACAGCAGGGCCTGGACTGGTAGGAAATGTGATTGGTCACCACGGAACAAACTATGGGTTACACAATCAAAATGAATTAGGAAGCAGACCCAGATGAGCATGCCCCAATGTGACCCGGAGCTGACAGTAGGCACTGAGGTCTAAACCCTAGATGGTGAAGTCACAGGAAGTACCAAGGGATGCAATATAAGAAAACCGGGAGGGAGATCCAGGCAAGTCTGGACCACTTCGGTCAATAGCATTTGTTCATGATCCCTCATCCTTCCTCACTCTTGGCATGTCTCCCTGTCCCCTCAACTTTGGGGTTGGTGATATGACATGAATAGGGTGTGAGGAAATACATTTTTCAAGGCTACTCAGAAGCCTTCAATTAGATACATTTTATGACTCTCTTGTTGCTGCACTTTGCCGTGATAAAACAAGATACATTCAGTCTGTTCCCTGTAATAGAAGCTCTACCCAGACCCTGGAGCATAGAGGCATGGAGCCACAGACAGAATCAGCTTCCATTGGACATGAAATGTGGGTAACAAGCACACCTTGCTATTATAAGACACTGAGATTTGGGGGTTGTTTCTTATGCAGCATTGCTACTGCAAAAACCGACTGATACATCTATGTCAGCATTTGTCTAAGGACACACTATTCACAATTTTACTCTTCAAAACTGTTCAAATTATAGTACTCTTGAAAGTTGCATATGTTCCCACATATGTAATAGTAATATTTTTATTATCTTACAGCCATCAAAACTCAAATAGTCCTAAGTTTGAGGAAACAAGAGTGTTCCTCATTTAAGAACAGCTGTGTTAACCATATTGTCCAAATTCTTCTGGAGGAATATTGATGAATGTAGCGTTAATATTTCCAATTGGTCCTGCTGAAAGGTTAGTCATCTAACAGCCTTCCAGCTTGCCAATATCCTGCAGGGAAATTAAAGGAAGCTTAGACTGAATGAAATCGCTTTAAAATATTTTTTTACGTGGCAGACAATGTGCAGCTGAGCCGTTAAAACAATAATGCAATCATAGCACAAGAAAGGACTGGGAAACAAAACTCTCACACAAAGGTCTCATGGCAAGAACTTCATGATTAAAGAAGTCATTTGATCCTATCCTCATGGCTTTGTATAACCTCAGTTCAGTTTTTGAAACTAAAAACTCAAGTTCAGCCTCATCTGTACTGTCAAGATGAGTAAACGAAAGAACAGATGTGTCTGAGGGGAAAAGGTGAATGTGAGTGTTCATTGCTGACTTGGGTGGTAAAGAGAGTGCTCACATGGGAAGTAATTTTTTAATTGTGAAATAACTATAAGAGAGTAGAATAGTTAAATTCATTTGTAGTCTTATTTTGATGTAATCAGGAACTTATAGAATAGTTTCAAGAATGATACAGGGAACTCCCACGTGTCTTTTAGCCTGATTCATCAAGCCTTTATTATATATACCCACACCTTTTCTGTACCAACTGAGAGTAAATTGAAGATACTTTGTTTTTCTACCTTTAAATACTTCGGTGTATATTTCCTAAGAACAGACTTTTTACACAGTCCAATTATCAATAGTATGAAATTTATTATTAATAGAATAGTATAATCTAACCCATAGTCCACATTCAAATTTTAATGATCAGCTTGATTGTATCTTTTAGAGCAATTACTTCCCATTTCAGGATCATGTGTTGCATATTGTTGTCATAACTCTTTAGTCTCCTTTAAACTAGAAGGGATGCTCAGTCTTTCTTCATCTTTCTTGACCTGGACATTTTTGAAGATCACAGGCTGGTTATGTTGTACAAAGTCCCTCAGTTTGGGTTTAGCTGATGTTTCCTCCAATGGAATTCAGATTATGCATTATTAGCAGGAAGTGTGCAGAAGGAAGGCTGTGTCCACCAGATCTTGCTTGAACTCAATATAAATGATGTCAGTGTGATCCCTTACTGTTTTCCAGGTAGCACCATAATCTTATTATTTTTCCCTTTGTCATTTATAAGTAACTAGAGGCCTGGTGCATGAAAATTTATGCACTGGAGGGGGGGGGGGCCCTCAGCCTAGCCTGCCCCCTCTCACAGTCCAGGAGCCCTCAGGGGCGGGAGGTAACCTGGTGATCAGGGTAAGGCGACGCCCCATCACACCTCTGCTGCTGCCACTGCTGGCAGTGCAAGCCTCAGCTGTCCCTGGTTACCTGAGCCTTGGGTGGCCCTGGGTGGCTGGGGGGCTAAGGGGACTGGGGGACTCCAGAGGCAGGTGTGTGGGCCTGGCCTTGCCGTGCACCTGCTGCCCCAGCGAGGCTGAGGGGACTGGGTGACACCATCTTGTGGCTGTGGGTGTCGCCATCTTTTGAGGGCGTGACAGTCAATTAGCATATTCCCTTCTTATTGGCTGTGGGCGCCACCATCTTTGAGGACAGGGCAGTCAATTAGCATATTCCCTCCTTATTGGCTGTGGGCACCACCATCTTTGTGATGGTGTGAGGATAAATTAGCATATTTCCTCTTTATTATGTAGGATTTCTAGGGAGCTACTTTGTAATTATGTGCATATCCAATTTCTCACCAAACTTTCGCCCACAAATGTTAGGTCCACTGATAACTTTCTGCCTCCCATATTCCCCCTATATTTATAAATGGCTTTCCCCAAAACAAAAGAGATTTCCCTTCTCTCTCATTTACATATGTGTACATGAATGTATGATAGTATGTATGTATCAAATCATGTATGGGTTTATACATGTATATCAGTGTAGTCTTACAGAACATTAAAAAATAAATTAGACTGTTTCATAAGTGAAAGTGGCTTAAAAATTATGGGATAGGACTGATGTCACAGGAACCTAAGCAGTTGGAAGGATAGATTTAAGAGAGCACTGAGCCATTAAAAATAATTAGAATAGTATCAGTTTTACCCCTCAAATTAAGGCTGCCCATAAACTACCTAGAATTGCAAACATCCTAACAGAAAACTATTCCTGAAAACCAGAAAGACATATCATGTTTCCATAATAATTTATCATGAGCAAACACTGTAATAAAAAGAGTAATCCAAAGCAATGGCTTCATTCAAAGACTCAGAAATCAGTCTATCTCAAGATACTTTGACTAAGCATTCTAGTCAACTTGACAGTTATAAACACTATCTGGTTTCACCAGGTCCCTCCCAAATGCTGCTTTGGTGTTCTGAAATCCACCACCATATGGAGCAAGCCTTAGTCTTTGTTAGTAGATAAACTTAGCCTCCATCACTTAGTAGACTTTGCTGTGCAGCATCTCAGGTGGGCAACTAGGGGACCATGCCTCTTAGTCCATTAAACTCACTCTCAGGCTGCTGTTCCTTCAAGTTCAAAGAGGAAACTTACATGGCTTTCAAGAAGGCTATTGGCTTGCTTTACTAGTAAATGGCAATGACTATTCAATATGTCCTCTAAATACTTGGGAAGGGCTGTGTTTTGTACCATTTTTAATGTGTCTCTACATAACAAATAATTTGTTCTATTCCATTCTCAACTCATTGACTAGGAAGACATCTGAAAAAAATCAGTCCCCCTATAATTTGATGTCCCAAAGTTCCATCTCTAGAAGCCCAGAGTAAAATTTAACAGGTGCTGAAGAAGAGTGAAATCACTGTTGGCATCACATTTTACCTAGCAGTCCAACCTTGCTTAACAGGATAATAAAAGGTGCCAATACCTACCACCATCTAAAGTAGGCACTAATAATAGAAAGGGATATAGGGCATCAGAAGGTCAATGATGAAATAGGAGTTTAAGGCTCTTGGGGAAATGACCTGATGGCCTACCTCACAAAGAGCAGAGATGGCTCTGGATAAAACTGAGGGCTTTTCTTCTCTGATGAGCATCAGATGAAGCTCACATTGATTTCATTGTTGTCATGAAATAATTTTGTAGGACAAGGAAACAGAAACAAATGCCCAGGATATACCTTTGGCTCCCATCCTTCCCAGTTTCATATTTCATGCATCCTGTTGGTGGTTAACCACTAATAATTTTATCTGGAATGGAACCAAGTATCGTACATGCTCATCATTGGCCAGTAAATCATCAACAATAATACATTGTTTCCTTGATTCTTTAAAGCAAAAAGCAAAGAAAAATATCCAGGTTAGTTCTCCACTGTAGTTTTCAGGTAATACCTGAATTCTTGGCATTTTCAACTAAATATTCACCCTTATCTAAAAAACTCCAATTTAACAGCTGCTTCCCAGCTGCTGAGGACGGGGCCAAAGGTCCCAATTTTCATTTCCATTTGCAATGGCAAGTTAGAGCTCCTATGTCAACCTGTAGGTAAGCCTTTAAGGTTGATACCAAGGTTCTTTCACAGTCTGTGTTGGAATTTGATATGTAAATATGATTGTCACACTCTCCTTTCTTCATGGTGGTCTTTAAGCTTAATGTTGAACTTCTGGAGTACTGTGGCCTCATTCTTTTTCTAAATCACCCATACAGTGTGAGCATTGTGCATCTTACAGTCTGTTTTCCTGTAACAGGTGTGTTAACTCGCACTTGTGTCCACTCAGCTCTAACTTATTAAGTATTTAGTTGCTTTTCCTTTTAAATGTCAGTTTGGAATTTATTATTTTTGTATATCCCCTGGTCCTAATATAGTGCAAAATGCTAGTTCAATTGGCATCTTTGCGCCTGGGTGGTTACAACATCAAAATGTACAAGCATTGGTAAAGAGATAAAATTGTTCCAAAACCACAGCCAACCTTGATAGAATTAAGGGCTTCCTGATGTAAATGTGTTAACCACCCTATCTTTATTCCTCCCAGAACTAAAATGATGCCTTTTACAATGGAAAGTACGAACAACCAAGGGTAAGGGTACTTTTTATTGGGCACTGAACATGTGTCAGGAACTCTGCTCAGCGTTATATGCATTTTCCTCTTTAATTCTTTAAACCTAGGGATGAATCCGCGATAAATGCTTGCTCAATTCAACTGAGCCAGTGACAGTCTGTCGGTCACAAGGACATTGTTGCCTGCTCACAGGACACGGAGCTCCCAGAAGGAAGCTGCAGTGCAGCCTCAAGGACAGAGCCTCAGTATTTATGGAGAGAGCACCCCAGAGAGTCCAGAAACCACCTTGGCATGCCCACTCCAGAAGAGCATGCGCTAATGCCCTGTGATGTCTTAGCGAGGCTCTCTCAGACGTTAAGCGATCTGAGCATCACGAGGCTCCCCACTCAGGAGGATGTGACCGGCTCCCCTAGACGCAGTGGTTAGCAAACTGCAGCTCGCAAGCCACATGCGGCTCTTTGGCCCCTTGAGTGTGGCTCTTCCACAAAATACCGACTTCTGCGCATGGGCCACGAAGTTTCAATCACACTGTACATGCGTGCCCGCACGTGGTATTTTGTGGAAGAGCCACACTCAAGGGGCCAAAGAGCCGCATGTGGCTCGCGAGCCGCAGTTTGCCGACCACTGCGGCCTAGAGGGAATGGAGGTGATCTTCCCTCCATAGAACATGCTTCACTTTCAGTAGAAAAAGGTGTGAATTCAGACATGGTGTTTAGGAGCTTTAGCAGCAGAACAAATGTCAGACCCCTGCCTGTGGGTCCTCAGGGAGCGGGGTGGGTGGGAGCCTGGCCCCGTGCTGTGGCACACAACCTCTCCTGTCCTGGTGGGCCACGTGCACAGGGATGTATGTGGGAAAGCACCCAGTCGAGGGGCACAGAACAGAACAGTAAAGGCCTTTAAATACGGCCTTGCCCACCCCCACCCTGGGTCTGCTCCTCCCTCCCTCCTGAGAGGAACCAAGCTGGAGCGTCAAGTGCTGCTCTGTGCCCTGGGGGTTTTGACAAGGTGGGCCCCAGCCTGGTGTGTCCATAAGCTTAGAAATGACGACATGTAATCTGCTGCAGGAAAGGGACACCCAGGACCTGTCCCCAGGCCGGCCCTCTTCCCCCGAGGTGGCACTATGGGGAGAGAGACACATAGGTGGAGCTCCGACCAGCCTCTTACCATGAACAAGCTCAACATCAGCCCGGCCTCCTTGGCACTAGGCAGGTTGCCACACTTCCAGACAACGCTGTTTCGCCCCTTTTATTTTCACAGAGAAGCACTGACTCGTGCAGACACAATATGTGGCTCCTAAAGTGTGCAAAACAGGAGAAGGGTCCCAGGGTCACTGACTGGGCTCCCCCTTTTCCTTCTGCATTTGCCTAGGCCACACTCCCTCCTCCTGTCATTCTTCCAAAACGCAAATTGCTAATCGAAGCTTTTGCAATGTAGCATTCCCAAGATGTGTTTGATGTCACAGACTTTTAAGAATATTTTTTATCTCTCTCACCTCAGAAATTGTGTACAACCTCGTTGCCAAGGTTTCAGGTTGCCTGTCCTCCTCTTCCGAGAACAGACCAAACTGAAGCCATGGACATGCGAGAGCTGGTGACGATGATGCAGGACCCCAGGGGTCTGGTCCCCAAACACGCCTCACTGACTGCCCAGGCGAACCGAGGCAGGCCCTCACCTGGCATTTAAAATTCCCTTCCTTCTATATATATAGTTAGTCTTAATAAATAAATGACTTGGACCATGCGTTATATATCACTCAAATCCACGAGGACACAAATTATGTATAATACATCGGCTGTGTAATTTATTTATTAAGCAAAACGTGAATTTTCCGTGCTTGTGTTTGGAAGCAGTTTGTCACACACGGCTAAATGATGTATTCTTATTAGTCCCACTCAATTACCAAGCCATCCCTCTGCGCGCTGCGTATTTGTTAATGATAGTGCCACAACGCTGTGTCTACAATACCTGTGATTTTAGTGATTCATAACCGCTCACTAAAACTGTGAAAATGATAAATTGACTGCCGTTGATTAAATGCCGCCAACAGTATGCTTCAGTGTGTTAGTTGCGGTTAGGAGTTAAAGAAACCGCACTGCTCCGAATCATTGCAGTATCTAATTAAGCCAAGCCCTTACTAGATATAAAGAACTCATCGGGATACAAGCATGAAAATTAAAGGAAGGTCGGTGGGAGGAGAAGGAGGAAATAGCACCCTCGCCGTCACAGCCTCATTGGTTATGAGGAAATTGTCATAATAACAATTAGAAAGGGAAGGGACAATACCCGCTCCACACAGGCAGGGAAGGGAGTCCCCTCTGCCACCAGCACAGCCCTCTGATGCCCTGGGCTTTGGGATCGGCCTTGGACAGCAGCAGACCTCCACCACTCGTCAGGGTCAGGAAGCTCGGGGATGGCCTTTGAAAAGGGAGCGAACTCCCAGAGGCTTGGGAGGAGGAGGGTGGGCAGAGGAGCAGGGAGCAGCTATTTCCATGCAGTTTCAAACAGCGTCCCTTCGGCTTCCGCTTGACAAATGGCAGCAGAAAGGAAAATATCATTTCAAACAAAGATTAATCATGTGTATGGCTTCAGCTAACTTTTCCTCCTCTTTACGATGAATCCATACAGAGGTCTTAGAGCTGATATTCAAAGCAGAGAGAACAGGCCAGCCAGCCCCAGGTCCGGATTCAGGAACGGCTGCCATGAGTGCGTGAGATCCTAGAAACAGGCTGCTGTGCCCTAAAGTGTGTTTTAACATTGATTATTAGCTGCATGAGCTATAACCGACCATGAGGAAAGCACCGTGTTTTCATACCCGCTTCGCAAAAGTCAGTTTCACTCCTGAAACTCAACAGGGAGCCCTGTGCTAAAACCGTGGACCTGAATGGCTCGCAGTCACAATCCTGGTGTGAACTTTTATAAGCGCAGCAGAGGTCGTTTCCAAATTCTAGAACAGAACCCGAGCCCTAGCACATGCACCAATTTAAACAGTCTTGAAAGTTGGGATGGTTTCCTTTATGTCAAAAATCCCCTAGTGTGCTTTTAATGACATTTAAATTTTCATCCCCACATCTGAAAGCAATTCCACACTGTCCCGACAACCAGGACCTCAAGAATCTGTTTGAACCCAGGCAAGTCTCTTGATCCTTAAATAAAACGCCTCCCAGAGCAGTCACAGCCATTCACCATTTATAGGGGTTTTGTTCTGTTTCATTTGCCTTTTGCTTGCACTGCCAAGTGAGATGATGATTGTGTTACCTGAGAAAAGAAACTTGTGGATGTGAAGGCCGTGGATGGTAGGAGGGTGTCCAGATGGGGAAACTTCTCCAAGGGGATGTTCCTTCCAAGTTTCACTCCCGAGCAGTGGGAAGAGCTAACATTGCTTCCTGATTGGCCACGTGCCCCTGGGTAAATAAGTCACTCTCAGCACCTTAGATGCAACACTTCAAAAATCACACAACTGGGCTGACATGTACAGTCTCGGTTTTCATCCAAACCTAACTTTAAGGTTCTAGACCCTTCCCACCTGCCGGAGCAGCTCAGAGATCCTGGTGAGCACATCAGCATCCCTGGCACAGCTGCCTCATGTCCTGCCGGCCATCGATACCGGGCTGGCTATCTGGGGCACACTTGGTGGCATCCCAACTAAGAATCACTGCAGTGTGGTCACTTCTCCACCGACTGGACCACACACGTGATTTATACCGCTCCGGAGTCTGTGTGTTTCTTCTCACGCACCTTGCAGGTTAAAAAGCCATCATCCTTACATCCCCATAGCAGGTGCCCTTTGAATAGGTAGTGTTTCTCAGTGATCTCTTAATCAACGCCCCCTAATATTGACAGGGATGTGATTCTGACCAAGGAGAAAACAGACCTGGGTGTTGAAGTTCTCACAAATCTCTAAACCCCATTGAACCAAGATGTAGCCACGTAAGTTTTTTCTAGAAACCTCTTCTCAGCACTTCATCTGCAATGTCATAGACCAATCCTTCTCAAGCCTCCTGCCTCCCTTACCACACTTGTAGAAAAACTTTAAACTATAAAGCCAATTAAGGAAAAAACAGAACCTGGATTCCATTAAGTGAAAACCCCAAAAGCAGGAAGTAATGACATACAAGAAAGCTGTCGTTTTCCACAGATCAAGTTGTTAAGCAGACCTCCTGTGAGACAATTTATACAGCGAAATGTAAATAGCAAATTTCTTAAAAGACTGTTCGGCTGTAGAGTGAACCCGTGAAAAAAGTCCCTTTTTCCACCAGCGACAGCGAGACAATTAGAAGGTGTCTGTCTTATTTGCAGCTGTGCTGATGAGCAAATAAAAAGGTAGCAAGCTCTGAGAACTGCAGGTTGAATGTATAATAATGATAATAATAATAGTTTTAAAGGTTCTTTTGGAACAATCATTTTGTTAGTCCTGCAGTATAGTCTTCGGGAGAAATTTATAATGTTTGAGATAAGCCTTCTGTGGAGCAGCACGGAGACACCCACAGGTGGAGAAAGCCCCCACCCCAGCCCCACCCCTGAAAATGCCCTTTCTTCACCTCCACAGTTGCAAATAAAGCAATTTGGGTTTGTTTTCTCTAATGCCTATTTGAAAGTACAAAGATCTCTGGGATCTTTACTCTGGATTGGCAGTCATTTATACCTCAGAGTGATTTTGCTTAAAACAATGCTTTGACAGTCTGTTCGATGTTTCTGTGTCTCTGGGTCTATTTTTGTTCATCCGTTTGGGGGTGGGAGAGGGCAATGGGGGGAAAAGGGGACATATGTCATACTTTCAACAATAAAGATTTATAAAAACAAAACAATTCTTTGTCCCAAACAACCAGCTAAGATCTTTGCTCTTGGCAGGGAAGCACTGCCTAGAAAGGATGGGGCTGGAAAGCTAGCAGAAGGCCAGCCACTGGGGAGGTGGGCTCATCCCACGGGGCAGGGAGACACAGGGCATGCTTACTCAATTCAGAATATACCAGCCATGGGCAAACTACGGCCCGCAGGCCGGATCAGGCCGGTTTGAAATGAATAAAACTAAAAAAAAAAGACCGTACCCTTTTATGTAATGATGTTTACTTTGAATTTATATTAGTTCACACAAACACTCCATCCATGCTTTTGTTCTGGCCCTCCGGTCCAGTTTAAGAACCCATTGTGGCCCTCGAGTCAAAAAGTTTGCCCACCCCTGGAATATACTATAGATAACTTTCTACTTCTTACAGTTTAAAAATCAGAAAAACATTGAGATAGAGAATAATTTCTTCACCAAAGACAGAGGTAACACCAGATTCGGTCTTGTGATGAAAGGCCAGGGTTTTTTATAATAAGTAGAGACCCTACAGCCATCCTTGTATTTTATGATCAGCACACCATGTCTCTTTCCATCTCACTCTCAACACTGCTTATGATCACAGTCATGGTACACAATACTTTACATTAAAAAATGTTATATTAAAATCAAAACTTAAATAGAAAATACCCAGCGAGGTAAACCCTTGGAAACATCTTTTTATGACATCATTTGAGATAGCTGGGAAGGATGGAGGTGGGGAGGAGGTACCCCAGAAATACTATCACTTTTATTTTTACTTTATTGCTGGGTAAAGCAATACAGTAGTATGCATCAAAAAAGTAAGGCTAGAAAGAAGATAACAGGTTAAAACCCTTCTGAGTAAGCATCAGCCAACAGAATAAATGGGTTTTTCCCTTTTTAGGGAGTTAGTGTTAGAAGCTACGGTGTTTCCACGGCCCATGGAAGTCAGCCGCAGTGAGCATGTTCAAGGGCTCAAGACATTGAAAACCCAAAGGGGGATCCTGTAGGGAAACGAGTTACCTGATTACAGCAAATATAACCTGCAGTTTCTTCTTAGGAGGACGGAAAATACCACAGATAATGGGCTGAGTGAGGAATAGCAAAAATATTAAAATTACAATGGAAAGTAACAAGATAAAAAATGCAAAGAGAAAGGAAAGAAAAGAAAAATAAAAAGCTTTAGAAATTGGTCTTGCTTCCCGGGAGCATTGGGTGTTGTCTGGAGTGAGAAGAGAGGGTGGACACAGAAAAAGTCCTGACATTCTGACCACAGGATGGGAGGGCGACCAGGGGTTGGGAGCGCTCCAGCCAGGAGTTCTGAAGTTGGACCAAGGGCCCGGATGTCCTTGGCAGAGAGGCATCTCCAACAAGTGTGCGGCCTGGTCTGGTTCTAGGGCCTGGCCATACCCATTCAGTATGGGGTCAAACCTGCTGGTGGAGAAATGAGAAATCACTCGAGTGATTTCTCTAGTGAATGGGAGGGAGGACCATTTTTAAAGTGCACTTAGACCGCTAGGCATCCTTAGACTGAGACTGAAAGAGCAGAGCCCAGATCTCACATCCTGGGCCCTCGGGGAGGCATCCCAGCTCCGGGACTGGGGAGCGAAGTTGGAAGAAAGTGAGAGATTCATCCCAGAACAGTGTTGTCCAGGGCGCGGGGTGCCATTCAGAGATCAGAGGATGAAAACCCAATTAGTGGATCAAAGGGTAGGAAGTGAGGATGCAGAGAGAAGGCGATACATTTGGACCTCCCCCGAAAGATGCGAATGGAAAGGTGATTATGGCATGCAGCTGGAGGGAAGACTGCAAATAATTGAAGGAAAAAGGAGTGGCAGGGGCAACGCTTTTGTTGGGAGGGAGGAGGAAATTTGTGAGCTAATAAAGAGCTGGACCCCGATGAAAGGAGGCTCATAGGGTGGGAGGCACTGGCGTCCCATGCTTTCTCCTTCAGCTTCCAGGAGCCTCTTCCATGGAAACTGAAGGTCCGGGGATGGGATGATTGGAAAGTTGTGTGGCATCAAGTAGGAACGAAGGATGGGCTGGGAATGGCACGTGGTGAGTGAGGCAGCTTCTTCTCACAAGTCCCTGAGCTCGACAAGCAACTTGAGCAAGGATTCCTGTTCCTATTCCTCATTTTCTCTGCGAGGTTGACTCAGCTGCACTGGACGGCCCCTGGGTCAGGTCCATCCCTACTGCAGAGTGACACTGATCCTTACACGGTCACTTATAAGGGGACAGTGCCAGAGATGGGAGGTTCTTCCCTCTGCTCCCGAGCAGCTCTGTCAAGGGGAGGGAGGGCTACAAGGAATGAGACACACAAAAGGCCAGCAGCTCTGGTTTCTCTTATTTTGGCAGCTCTAGTGCCTGTTATCTGGAACCTTCTTGACAGCCAGAAAAAGGTGGGTGCCACCCAAGGCAGGAGAAGAGCACTGAGTCATGGCAGGCGTCTGGGTCCTCACCTCCTGTCTTGAGTCATGAATTGACCAACAAAATAAGACCCGAAGCAGGGAAGCATGGAACAGATTGACATACCTTGATGATGTGGGGTTGGAGGGTCAAGAAGACATAAACCAAAGAATTTATTTATTTATATGCATAGCCCATGGACAAGGGAAAGAGGGTAGTGAAGACCTGGGGGGAGGAAAGGTTTAGGAAGAGTGGGGGGAAAGGGGAGATATGGGAGAGATCTGTAATACTATCAACAAAATAATATATATTAAAAAATAAAATGTGATTGAAAGCAAAACAAACGAACAAATAATGGTTGTGTTGAAACAAAGTCTATGCCAAGTCCCCTGTGAAAGCCTGGTCTTATTCAGGCCTACCTGAATCCCTGGCATGTCTCCTCACATCCCACTCTGTGTGATGACAGGTCTTAGAGAGGCAGGACCAGGTAAGGTGCAGACAGAAGACCAACTGGGTGGGCATCAGCCTCTGAGCCGGGCAGGGACAGTTCCGGGGTCCCAGCCAATACCTCAGTCAATGGCCTCCCCCTGGGACACTGGGGAAAGAGTTACTGGCATTTCTCCCGTTCAACACCGACCGTCAGAGATTAAAGTATGGTGCTGCATGCAGACGAGGTCAAGGGTTCAAGGACCAAAGCGCCTAATACTTCAGGAAGCGTTGTGACCACTGGGCACACGTGGCACAGTCATGCGTCACAGCTTTTTACTCATTTAAACATTTTTAATGGTCTTTTCTTCTTCCCATTTGAGAACTGGCCTCTTCGACACATGACCTTGGGTCCTTGGGTGATAAGAGCCACGGCACAGCTGTGCAATAAATTAATAAATCGCTCAGAATCATGCTCTGACCAAGAAGGAGCCTCCTTCCATGCCCAGACTTCTGCTGTCACTGCAGTGAGGGGATGTTCTGTTTCTCCTGCAGCCACCCGTGGCCCTTCCTGGGTGGCACCACCTACCATGTGTTTGTAAAATGGCTTAACATAAACCGAGTACCATGCACCAGGCAGAGGGCTAAGAGAGGCCCTACCTGTGTGTGGACCCTGGAAGATGGGACGGAAGAAGGGGCAGCCACTCAGGGGTCCTTCCTCCTCGGTTCCCCCCACCCGTTGAGCAGGACATGGGATCTGGGCCACCTTGGCTGCCCACCCCCAGGAAGGCCATCCTGCTGTGAAAGGAGCTGAGGGTGTCGCCCTCCTCTCTTCTCCTTCTCACTCAGTTCCCTGCCTCCTGAAGGAGACTGAAAGGGAAGGAAGGAAGCGGCGCTGCAGCGGAGGCGCTCTCCCTGCGTGCGCCCTGCCGTCCGCGTGGCCTGTCCTCCCGGTGTCCTTCCCGGCCCCGAGTCACGCATCACTCATCCAGTCACATTGAACTCCAGATGCTCCCACCCCAGAGAACGCTCCGACTCCGGCCATTTTTCTTCATTCTCACTAACAATTTGGTAATGAAATATTGATTTTTAGTTAGATTCATATTGATGCTATTAGGTTTGCATTGATAAATCATGCTGGCCTCCTGTCTGGGCGGCTGGAGAGTGCTACACGGAGCCCTGGAGATTACAATCAACTCATTGATGTGTTAATTTGATGGATTTTTTCCTTCTCTGAGAAGGAGTGGGAGGGCAGAGGCAGATTTTTCAGCGCTGCCATTGTAAAGTTTTCACAGTGAAATCAGAGACAGTAATTGCAGGCTTCATGGTCTCCCTTTGCCTCTAATGCATCCGCATCCTCGGCTGCTCTGGCCAGGACGGTAAAAGCAGGAAAGGGGGTGGGCCGTGGGGGCTGCAAGGGCTTCCAGGGAGGGGATCCAGAGGATATGACACACCTTGTAAACACTGTCCCAGAGTCCTGTCGGGGAGGGGAAATCATTCGGTTAAATCCAATTAAGCAGGTCAGAGGCGGCCATGTAAAAGCGCGGGGAGACTCCAACGTGGCCTGGTGGAGCCGGCCCCCAGGAACCTGGCGCAGGGCTGGGGCCCATGTGAACTGGAGAAGGGCTCCCTCCTCGGTGGTCCCGGGCATTTCCCCTCCGTTTGTTCCAGAGCCAAGTGCCACTTAGCCAGCAGTGTCCCTGCATCTGCAGCCTGTTCAAGCAGCCTGCAGTTTGATTGATGGGCCTGTGCAAAGCAACGCCTGTCATTAAGGGACAAGACCTGGCTGCAGGGAGGATCATGGTGAGATTTCCTTCAAAGCCGGGGTGGGGGATAGGAGCCAGGAGCTCTGGGGAAAGACGGGCTTGGAAAATGCTGAGGGAGGAATTCATTTTGTTTTGTTTTCTTTCTAGAGCAAAACTCTTTCACATTCAGGCCTGATATGCTCCAGCCCCTCCCATCCCCGTTCCTTCTTTCCTTCTGAGCAGGAAAGAGCAACTTCCCATCAACCAAGTCATTCCATTAAATCCGTGCCTGCATGTGTGCAAAACATTTAAGTGAGGCTGCTTTCTGAAATGGACACATACGCACACGCCTGCACACATAGGCACATGCCTTCACACATGGGCACACACCTGCACACACAGGTACATGCCTGCACACACGGGCACACACACACAGAAAGGAAAAGGACGAGAAGACATGCCAGAGCCCTGCACACCGTGTTTGGTGAGGAGGTCGTGGGGCCGGCCGGGCTCCTGGGTAAGAGGAAGGCCTGTCTGTCAGCTTCTGTGGTCTCAGCATTAGAAAGAGCTCCAAGGAGCAGCCAGTGTGGTTGATGTGCCCATCTCAGTGCTCAAGCTGCTTGGGAAACGGCCCGAGGAGCCTGCCAGGGGGTCGGGGTCAGAAGATCCTGTGGAGGGGACCTGTGGTCACAGCAAAGGCACGGGCTCCCTCCGGGGAGGGTCTTCGTCCACTTCTCGCTCACTTTGAAGCCTCAGAGTGGGCTTTTCTCAAGGTTAAAACATTCCATACACGTGCATGTGTGTCTGTCTGTCTGTCTGCAGAGGAAGGAGCGGGAGAGCGGAGGCTGCCAAGGATTTTATTTTTTTGTGGCTGTTGGGAAGGCTTGGGAGAAAGAACTTTATGCACCACAAATCCTCTCAAGATCACCGCAATAAATAAGCACTTTCACTTTTCCAACTACTGTCATCCACTCCTAAGCGCTCAGGGACCCCCATTCTGCTTCCTGTGGCGGTCCATCGCGTGTCACTCTGGAAAAAGCCACCTCCAGGTTCTGGGACAAGCCTGGGCCCACACCTCTAACCCCAGGGTCCAGGTTTTGACACCAGCTGTGGGTATGAGCCCAGAGGAAGAACACAAAGTCTTGTGAGACCATTTGGTCAATTACAAAATACTGGAAAAGTCAGAAGCAGGGCTGTTGTCTGAGAAATGCAGGACGGGAAGATGGAGCGCTTTTGAAATACCTCCCCCAGGAGGGCCCAGGTCCTTAGACTAGGCAACCAGGCATCACACAGGGACCTGCCCCTGGGAGGAAGCCGAGTGTGTGGCAGGTGGACGAGTAGTCAGGAGGAACGGGGCTCAGGTACCCCAAGATGGCCCCTGAGTGACCACCCAGGACTGTCCTGGGTCGGTCATCAGCCTCAGCGATTCCCATGGAGGTTACAGCCTTTCCCAATGTCCACGTGTCTTCCTTGAACTTGTGAGTGACTATGGTTATACCTGGTCCTCACATTGACAGATACTGCTCATGACCCAATGCCATACCCCCCTCCAGGGCAGCCCAGAAGAGCACAGGGCTCAACCCTGGAGGAGGTGTCACTCAGGTCTGCTCACTTTAGGGTGCCCTAGTTCAGCTGGACTGAAACTAGGGCACGCTCAGCGAGCGCTTACCCTTGGATTCATCTCCAGGCATCGCTGGCTGGAAGAGGGCTTTCCAGTCAATACTATAAAAGCCACCGTCATCCTATGTCTTCTGTTGAACTTAACCGTTAGGCTAAACCACAACACACTCATGTACAGTCTGCTGGGAAGATGCCCCATTGACATCAACAACTCTAATTCAGGGGAGAACAAACCTGCCGCCTCGGTTTGGCACGAGTCCCCAAAGAGGAAGCGCACGTCCCACCCGCATCCTCTCCTGCTGCCTCCAGCCTCAGGTCTCCTTGTGAGAGCCGAGCTCACCTACCAATCCCGACTGAGAGTCTATCCCTCCCAGGATGAGCTCCTCTCCATTCCACAGGCAAAGAATCTCAATGTCCACGTCACTGTAATTCTTCCTCGCTGTATCCCCAAACCGTCGCCCCTCCTTTGCCCCATCATATTATTGTTGCAAATCACTCTTAAACATCAGTCTCATGTCTGTCTCCTCAAAAACACACCAGGATCCCCTTTGCCTATAATGTCCCATCCAAACTCCCCACCTCTTTTAATTTGAATTTTTACGCAATTTTCAAAATCTGGTAGGTTTCTCATAAATATTCATATCTGCTTTCTCTTAAAAAGTTTGGAGGAGGGTAAAATGTTTTGGAGTCAGACTGCCTTGGTTCATATCCCAGTACTACCCAGTCTGTGCTGTGCAATTTCAGGTGAGTTCCTTAGCTTCTCTGTGCTTTCTTAATGAACAACATGAAGATCAGACTAATGTATCCTCATGGTCTTGCTATGAGAATCAAGTGAGAAAATATACATAACATGCACACAACTGTGCCTGGAACATAAAAATCTCTATCTAGATGTTAAGTATCGTTTTTTGTTTTTTTTTTGGAAAGTTGATTCTGACCTAGGGGACATTTTTTGAGCTGCAGATTCTGCCTCCATTGGACTGCTGGTGCCCATTCCCGTTACCTCGCCAGGTCACTTGTTGGCACTGCTTGCCTGGCCATTGCAGGTCACAGGGGACGTGGCCCTAGATGCCATTAGTGAAGCTCCAGGGAATGCTGTGAGGTGCTGGTCTGCAATCCAGCACCTAAGGAAGGAAGGGCGCTTGTGGTTTCAGATCTTTGGGAGAATAAGACAGCAGTGCTGGGATGTCAGCCCGTGCAGAGAGGGGCTGGTGAGGGGCAAAGTCTCCAGGAAGAGTCGGCAGGTGGCAAAGGCCCAGGGAGGAAGAGTTCCTTACTTGGGAATATCCCCTAGGCAGGGAGGAGGAGCTGGCAGGTGGAAGAAACCCAAGCAGGCAAATCACCTTAGAGATCTTTGAAGCCAGACTTAAGAACAGGCAGCCAGAGAAAGATGGGCTGGCTCACAGCCAACCCAGGCACCAAGGAACCCACTAAGGAAGCCACAACTCAGCCCGAAACACCTGAGTAAATCCTGGGGAGGAGCCATCCTGGTGTTCTCACCATGGAGCACAGAGCAGGGAGACCTGCCTGCCATCCCAAGGTCTATGATCCCTGCTCCTGGGATAAACTGCCCGAGATCACAAGCCAGTGGAGGCCACCACCGGGATGTGGGCTGTGTGTCGAGCTGCAGCATCAGAATGAGGGCTTACAGAGAAGTATAAAACCTTGCATTGTAGGAGACATCCCACAGATTAATTCTGGCATCTAAGCGATGTCTTAGTCTGCCACAAGCAGTCGCCCAGGTGTGGAATCCTGGCCCCTCTGTAACACAGAAACAATCCAGTCCGTGTGTTTCTTAAAATCTAACTGTGAGCACCAAAGAAAATACAAATCACTATTCAAGTCTCAGGACTAAATAAGAATTAGCAGAAGAATTGACTACACTGAGCAGAACATGAATTCTAAGGGGCAGAAAGTTATGTAAACTGCAGCTCACTGTCTCCCCAGTGGGGAGATAGTTTTCACAGTCTCACTTTCTTTTGGTTTTTACCCAGACCACGTAAAGTTTTTAACTAGGAGAAGAAGGGTAAAGTGTACCCCATAAAACTTTTTAAATTGAAAATCATTTACCAAGGGCTTTCTTTTAAGACAAGTGGGCTTCCGCGCTTGGATCTCACGCCCTTCTCCAATTGTCTCTTTTTGTAGCATTTACTGGCGGGGGCAGGTCAAGGCGAGCGACAATGGTGGGTTTGACTTCAAGGACCAGCATACAATTCCCTATCTGATAAAAATAACTTCTTTCATGGGGAATTTGAGAATCTGAAAATCGGCCAGGCTTCTCAGTGGGAGGTGAGCACAAAGCAAGGGCAGGGACGTGGGCACCTTCTTAGGAGGGCCAGAACACTTAAGAAACCCCTTTGGATGTTTCCGTCCCCACCTTGGTGCCATTCTTCAGGCAATCACAATAAAAGGGCTTTGTCACCGAGAACAAGGTATCTCCCTGGCAGCCCCTTTCCTGTATTTAGCTGGGCGCACACCTGTCAGGATGTTGACACCGTTTCTAGTGAGGCTTTTTTCCTAATGCATTCCCTCCCCTGGAGGGGACCCTCTCCTTGACATCTGTGACAGCCCCTTGGGGAAATCATTTTGTGAAACCGGGCCTTCAATGTGAAGTTTCCTCTCTGATCCTGACCTCCCTTAATTGTCCATGTCTTCAAACGTCTCGGTTGCGTTGGGGCCACAATGGCACGTGAAGGCCCCCCATGAGCATCCGAGGGCGCAGGTTATTCGACAAGCTGTAAGCTTTCACCAAGTCTCTCTGCCTCTTAGGAACGACGTTCACGATGATGGTGAGCCTTTGCGAACCCCACACCTGTGGGTCTTGGCAGCCTCGGCTGTGTGCTCTTTGCCTCATCGATTTCATAGCAAATGGTGCCTTCAGTCCTCTAGCAGAGCTCCCAGAGCGGAAATTTGGAAGTCATTGTCAGAGCGCTGTAATGTAGCAAATCCAAGAGGAGAAAAGAAACCAAAGCCCCAAGGTCAAAGGGCTCTGCTGAGAGTGAGCGTGGCCCCACCTGAGCCCAGCTGCTCCCACCTGCGTTGCAATGTCCAGACAAGGCTTCCATGGGCAGCTCTGGCCCTGCCACGCCCTTTCATAAACCCAGGTCTCCACATGTGCTCGGGGAAAGTAGATAATCTGTGCATCACCTTTTGACTCCTCCTTCTCAGCCTGCCTTCCTCCATAAGCAGATCAGATTAATTCCACCTTCTAAGGATATTGGTAACGTCTTACAAACACCACTGTCAGCTCCCTGGACTCACCCACCATCACTGCACTCTGCATCGATGCAACTGCCTCCTCCTGGCTTCTCTGCTTGCACCCTTGCCCCCCACCTAGTCTATACCCAGCACAGTAGGTAATGGGGTTTTTTAATATACTTAAGTCACCCCGTATCTCTACTCTGCTCAGAACCTACCAGTGGCTCTGATTTTACTCTGGAAAAACACCAAAATCTTTCTAATGGCCAACAAGACCCTACTTGATGCAGACTCACACCACTTCCTCACCCCCTCGCCCATTCCTGTGTCCTTACACACCGAGATCCGCCCACACCAGGATCCTTAGGGCTTTGCGCTCATCCGGTACAGTCCCAGTGAGATCTTGATACTGTCTGACCCTGCTTCCTGGAATGCTATCTCTGTCCCCAGCCAGATGCTCACAGAGACACCTTCCTTCCATCACATCTCAGAGACCTGTGTGCCCACCTGTTAACAATGGCAAGTCCCCATCTGGCACTCCTGAACCCCTTACCCTGTTGTTTCTATTCTCTGAAGGCTTAACACTTTTTAACACACCTATTTCTTGAATTTTTTATCCACACACTATCTCCCTCCACTAGAATTGAGTTCCCCCATGCCACAAGGGTCTCTGTTCTTTCCATTCAAGGATACATACCAGGCACTCAGAAGAAGCTTGACACACAGGAGATGGTGAACAGATACCTGTTGGATGAGTTCAAACCTTCCATTCTTTACAAGTTGACCTCTCCTTCCATCTCAGTCCATTGGCCCTGTGAGGACAGAAAGTGAGTCTTCTATTGCATGTGTTTCTGCCTTCCGGATGGTGCCTGGTTCAGGGCAGGCAAGCAGGCAGTGTTTGAGAAATGAAGAAATGAATGAGCAAGAAGCCAGTGTGCACACACTTTCTCAATTCTTTATGTCATTCTCTTCTCCTCTGATACCAGGAGACTGTCCCACCTCCCATTCTCACACTGCCAAGGAAAACAAAAGTATTACGTTTGTCCTATTAGATGAAATATGTTTGATGCATTTTGGGCACATTGTTCTTTTTAATACTGTGGAGGGAATAGTAGGGAATGAAACTGTCCAGCACAGTGAAGCTCTACTGTAGGCCTTACTTTTGGATGGTTTACAATGTGTTATGGGCTGAACTCTGTCACCCCAAAGTTCACATGTTGAAATCCTCAGAATATGACCTTGTTTGGAAATAATCTTCCAAGAGGTGATTTAGTTAAAAGGAAGTTATTAGGGTGGGCCCTAATTCAATAGGACTGGTGACCTTACAAAAAGGAGAGATTAGGACCCAGACACACACAGAGGAATGATCATGTAAGGACACAGGGAGAAGGTGGCCGTCTACAAGCCAAAGAGAGAGGCCTCAGAAAAAACCAGCCCTGTGGACACCTTGATCTTGTACTTACAGCCTCCAGAATGGTGAGAAAATAGATGTCTGTGGTTTGAGCCCCCAGCCAGTTGTACTTTGTTATGGCGGTGAAAACCCCCCAGAACATGAGATTTCCAAATTAAACCATCAATACTTGATAGCCCATGACTTTTCAGGTGAAATTGTCATGAAGAAGACAAACTCATGCTGATGAAGGACACCTGTTCATTCTAAAGCCAAATCAAAACACCAACCACAGCTGCTATTTTCATCCTATAGATCATTTGCTTCAGCCATCAGTTCTACCATAAAATGTTTTTATCATAAATGTCAACTTCTCACCATAATTAATTAATCATTCGACAACATTTTGCACTGTACTGACTTCTGAAATTTACTTATTCTTTCCTTCATTATTTATTTACTGATAGAGAAGAACATTTCTTGGGTTAACTTCCTGACCTTTACATGACCCTTGCCAACTATTCACACACAATAAGCCATAAAAAAATTATTATGGATCAATTTAGCAAAAATCCAAAATTCTCTCTCGTTTTTTCTTAGCTACAGAAGAAATATCAGAAATGACATATATAAATTGGAAATCATTTCCCGCTTGCCAGCATATCTTAAATTGATGTGGCCAAGAATATTCCTTGTAATTGTTAAATTAATTTAGATATTCTTGATGTATTGTTCTTCGTGTGAGAATCACTCATCATTCTTCCTAGGCTGTTTGCCTTTTTTCCTAAGAACAGGGAAAGTTCCACGGGGCACACTCAACAGTGTCTGCTGCAGGTAGGGCCTTGGGGAGAGGACCACTCTCAGCAAGTCTCACCACTCAGGTGGCTGTTACTGCAAAGGTCACGTTACACCCAACGCATAACAGTAAGATTGCTTAGAATCATGAAGTACAGGAGAGAGATGGAATCTTCCTTAAAGGAAAGGATAAATAAGTATGTCCTTGGGGAGCACAGAGGTTTCTCTGACAGAGCTCATAAGAATAAGGCAGGTCAGATTGGATTAACCCTTTTAAACACACGCATTTGGTGTAACAAACACCAGACCTAGGCTTCATAGTCTCTTCTCTCTGTGACAGTCAACCTCGCTGATTATTTAAAAATCTGACTCCCTGAAAAGATTACCAAAGGCCCTAATGGATCTGTAAGAAATCTCGTGCAAGTGAGATGAACACAGAGTCTGTTTCCTTCCTCCCCCACTTACTAGTACAGCCTCTCCTCCTAAAACCAGCTACATGCACCACGTGTGAGCAGGCCAGCCCCATTGTGGTTCAAGAACAAAGTTATGGATGTCAAACCATAGTTTCTCCAATAACTTCACTTGGCCAATAAGCATCACGTGAAATTGATTCCTAATAAGGAAATGAATAAATACACTTCATAGATTTGGTGAGTGTATAGATGTGGAGGAATTATGGTCTTATCAAATAACTTGTCTCTTCCCAGCATGTTCCCATGATTTCCAGTTTAGAATCAAAGAGCTTGCATCTCACAGAGGTCCCGGGCCAGCCCTCTCAGCTCCTCTCCCACAGCTTGGTCCCTTCAGACTCGAGGATAGCGCTGTCATGTACCAGCTCTGTAAGTTTGCTCAGGGCATTTAAACTTGGGTGCAATTTCATGTCTGCAAAATGGGATTAAGCTAAGAGCACTGAATCAGATTATAATCATCACATGCTGATACTTGGCATTAAAGCAGAGGCTGAAATTTCCTCCTTACTATGTTGTCTGTGCATTTATGTTGCACCAACACATTACTTGAAAGTGAACACTTTTTCACTTTTTTCTTCTTTTTTGTCATCCTCCCTGCATCGACCAAGTGGGTGACAATATACCACTGAACTGGCAGTGAATTTTTAAAGAACTCTAGAGATTATTGTTTTAAATAATGTATATCATCTTTTCCCCAAGAGACTCAAACACTATCCTTTCAAATAGCTTAATCAGGCACCCCAGTAATTTTGTACTTTTTTCTAAATTTTTAATTGACTTTGTTAAAGTAACATTGCTAATGAAATTATATAGGTTTCAGGTGTACAATTATACAAAACATCATCTGTATATTGTACTGTGTGTTCACCACCCCAAGTCAAGTCTTCTGCCATCACCATTTATCCCCCCTTTACCCTCTTCTACCTCCTCCAACTCCCCTTTCCCTCTGGTCTCCACCATACTGCTGCTTGTGTCTACAAGGTGGGTTTTTTCTTTGCTTAATCTCCTCACCTTTTCAGCCAGTTCCCCAACCTCCTTCCCCTCTGACAGATGTCAATCTGTTCTCTGTATCCATGAGTCTGTCTCCACTTTGTTTTTTAATTCATTTTGTTCATTAAATTCCACATATAAGTGAAATCATATGGTACTTGTCTTCTCTGACTGACTTATTTTACTTGGTATGATACTCTCCAGGTCCATCCATGCTGTGACAAAGAGTGAGATTTCTTTCTTTCTTACAGATGGACAATTGACATATAAAAAATGCTCAATGTCACTAATCATCAAAGAGAAGCAAATTAAAATCACAATGAACTATCACCTCATACCTGTCAGAATGGATACATCAATAAATCAACAAGCAACAGCACTGGCAGGATATGAAGAAAAGGGAACCTTGGGGCGCTGCTGGTGGGAATGCAGATGGGTGCAGCCAGTGTGGAAAGCAGTATGGAGTTACCGCAAAAAATCAAAAATGGAACTACCTTATGACCCAGTGATTCCACTTCTGGGACTGTATCTGAAGAAACCTGAAACACTAATTCAAAAGAATATATGCACTCCTATGTTCGTTGCAGCATTATTTACAATAGCCAAGATCTGGAAACACCCTGAGTGCCCATCAGTAGATGAGTGGATAAAAAGGCTGTGGTACATTTACACAGTGGGATAACTTTTGTACACTTTAATGTAAAAATATTATTAATGGCACAGTATGGAAAGTATTAACTCACACGGTCCCTGTGGCTTATTGGGTTAGAATATTTGGGTTTAATAAACAGCGGGAATAACAGTGGAAGCCACAGCATTATGAAGACTCCTTCTTTGCAATAGTCTTTATTACATACTCATAGCTTCTTAGCATTCAGATATAAAAGAAGTTAGATAAATCCCTGATATCAAGATGTTAAAACACAGTACATTGGGAAGAGGAATGAGAAAGGAGAGGGAGCTTCCACGGCTTATGGAAACAAAGAATGCCTAAAAAATAAACTAAAGCTGTTGTCAAGGGCTTCTCTCCTGGGGTGGATGGGTGTGTAATAAAGATCTTTGGAAGCGTCCAAAGATCTATGGCTGGGAGCGCATTCTCAATAGGCGACTTGAATTTCTACCCAGAATAAACCAAAGTGGTTTAAACTTTCCAATTCTGTTGTAAATGGGCATTTCATTTTCTGTGTAAGGTCAGATGATTCTCCTAGATTTACAGCCGCGTCCAGAGACAACAGTTCAAATTTATGAGTCAGATTTCTGGGGTGAAGTTTAAAACGTGAAGAATGTTAAAAAGTGTCAGGCTGATGCCTTTGAATATAGGCATTATTCTTGAAACATAAGTTTTCATCATGCAAATTGGATATAATTGACCTAATGATTAGAGAATACAACTTGAATTACTGCAGACCTTTATTGATTATGAAGGTATATACTTAATATACTTTGCTAGTGCCCAGCAAAGGAAGAGGTTGCCGTCCTCCATGGAACTTTGTCGGAAGGCAAGTGCTTTGTTTGAGATGTGAAGACACAGTGACGAGCAGTATGTTAATAAGAGTTATGAAACACATTGGGTCTTGAGTAAAGAGTTACAATGAGAATTGGAGAAAGAACTACAAAAATCATTTGTTACTAAGATTAGGAAAAATAAGTGCATTTGTTTTGTGCAATGATTTTACTTAGAATCTAGTTATTCGGTGATATTTATGTTTTACACTATTACTCTTATTACTGTGTTTAAAAACATTGTTATTAAAATTCCTGCAAAAAAAAACATTTTTTTTTTGCGCATTTGAAACTCCAACTCCTTTTCTAATAGACATAAACTTTGTTATGTAGGGATTTTTACAGGGTTTTCTTTTAAAAAAATCAATGAATCAAATACAAAAGTAAAAATCGAAATGTAACAGATTTTACTACTTATTGAAGTAGATGTCTCATCCAATTCGATGGTGCAAACATTTCCTACGAAAATCTGTGTCTGCTCTTTCAGAGTTCTCAGTCACAGTATCTATTCCCTTTACTTGGCCTTGTGTCCACTGAAAATTTCAATCTGTAGAATTGCCTGCATACCCCCAAAAAATAGCTAGCCATTTGGTCTAAGTATTGGTAACCCAAAAACATGCCCTATATGAATTTAAGTATAAGATAAATGAGAGTAGGAAAGTCCCTTCTGCACAGGGGGCATACTGACATTCAAAAGAACTGATCCCTGGTGTCCAATCTGCCTGTCAGAAAGGATGAGGAATGATGGGAAGACCTTGGCAGAAGATAGGATATAGTATCCGAAGGCGGGAGATGGGGCCTCTTTCTCCCATGCTTGTCACAACTGGGAGATGCCATGATCCTCTTCTCCTGGCATCACTGGCTTAGCATTCTGTGGCCCCTCACTCCTACTAACAGGGGCTCCAGCACCCCCGTCCAAGACTCCAGCCACCCTCCACTCTGACTGGAAGGCTTGTCACAGCGAAGCCCCCCAGGACTGTCTGGTCACGTGAAGCTCATCCTCCTTTCTCAGTTAGGTAAGGAATGAATTGTAGAGAAATTTTAACCAAGAAGGAAACAAACATATCTAGAGTGGCCCAATGACCATAAACTATGCAAATATATTTGCTGACCTTCTACCAAAATGACACAACTACATTCTTTTGGCAAATAGGAGAACCAAGTGCAAACCAGAAAATCTCAATAACTTTTGTGACTGTTGCCTGAATTTGGTTACTCTCTCTAATTGCCAGGGGTAAGTGTAAGCTATTTGAAATACAATAATTATTTTGGAATTCACTGTGCATTTACCCAGATTTTGCTTGTGGAAACATATTGGCCATCATTTCTTCTAAGTACCTGTGTATATAACAAAGCAAAATGGGTGATTACGATGATTAAATGGTTTAAAGTCACCGGACCCAGGAGTTTTGTTTATTGTATTGTTGAATGATGATGGGGTATGCCCGCTATCCCCAGTCTGGCACTTCTTGGCTCTTTGATTTGGGGAAAGCCATCTCACTCTTGTGAACCTCACCCTCTCGATCGATCGTAAAGCTGAGAAGTAATGCAATCTCCCCAACTGTGGTAAGAATGCAGTGAGATCATGAATGTAAGTACTTGGCACAGAGCAGCGCTCAATAAACGGTAACTATTGTTTTAGCTGTTACTAATGAACAATTCATAAAGAAAATACTGTCCCTCCCACACTGGCCTACGTGTGGCTTCCTGGTAAATGTTACCGGGACTTCATCAGCCACCCTCCTCTCCAAGCCCTGAATTCGCACAGCTGGAAGTAAATCACTCATACATCCAGATTGAGTTGACAGATAGCCTTTAAACCCAAGCCAAAGAATTAAGTACATAATATTATGAAACTATTCCTCTGTGGTCCTGGGCTTGGTTTTAGTAATACTTGCAAATTCATGTCCTTGGGAACGAATGGACAACTTCAGGGGTTGTGGCTTCAGTGGTGGCTTAAGTCATTCATTCTACAGAGTTCTGGGTGCAAATGAGCAGGGACAATGGGAAACCCAGACGCAGAGAATGAGACTTGATCCCACCCATCAACTTATCAGATTTAGTGGGGGTCGGGGGGGAAAGAAGCAAAAACAGGATGGGGGAAATAATTTAATATGTTCCTTCTTATCCTGTCGTACACATAGAAAGATGCAAAACAAGCTAAATCAATTGGCTAAAGTGTTTCTGAAAGTGCTGACATAAAACTGGAAGTTTCTGAAGGCCAAAGATTGCATTTCTTTCCTTTGGGCTACGTTAATCCACCCAGCAGCACACTTGCTGGCATAAGCTCACTGATGAGCAGAATGGGAACAACTGTTTCAAAGATGTAGAGATGTAGCGTTGGAAAGGGCATACATGCCATCCACCCAGTGCACACCCTGTCTTCTTACCTCGTTACTCTGTGAAACCTGCTTCACAACACAGTAACAGTCATTGCTGCTGCGGACGTCTAACAAACACGACTGGACACCAGGAGTTCTAAGCAATTCTCCTGCATGAATTCCTTTACTCTTCCCCAAATTCTCATAAGGTGGCTGTTCTTGTCCCCATTTTACAGATAAGTAAACTGAAGTATAAGGAGTTCATGTATATAGGTTGGCTCCAGTTCCACCTGGCAATGCTGAGGCCTCGACCAGTCAGCCAGGAGCAATGCTCTGTGAAGGGACTGGCCAGTCCACTGTGGGAGGATTTCCTTCAGAATTTCAGGAAGCTCATCCTATATGTCAGAGGCTCCTCAATGTCCAAGAGATGGGTTCAAACTGACCCTTCTCCTCTGAGCCACTCCTTTTCCAGGCCAGGTACTCCCCGCTTCCATCCATTGGTCCTATTAAGGATTGTCCCCTGGTTCCTCACCCCTCTAGCTTATTTGTGAGCGGATTGTGTCAGTGTGAGGCTCCTCCTGAAAGTAGCTACTTTTCCACATTGGTGTTTAGTGTGGTATAATGGGGTCAAATGCTGGTGGCATTTGCTCTACTAGCAGCTGGGAAAGACACCTGGAGGTTCCATAGAAGAGGAAGAAGGTATTGAAACTGAGGAAGACACTGAAGTGGAAGCAGACTTTGAGAAAGTATAAATTATCTGCAGATGATGTATCGGTGGTGCCAAGGAAAACTGGGCTATCATTTAGGGGGCATTTGCATGTGTACTGACCAGGGGCAAGTAATGGCTCAGCATATGCTGGCTATTGGTTACTGGAGGTCAGATACAGGAGCAAAAACAAGAATGCTTAATACTCAGCAATTAATTAATTTCCAACTTCCCTTGGTTTGAAAAGTTGCTTCGTAGATGGAAGAGCTGGGACCTTGATGTGAACAGACCTCAGTTTGGGTCCCTGTCGCAGGTCTTCATAGCTGCCTGGTCCCTGGCAAGAGACTCAACCTCTCCCAGCTTGAGTTCCCCATCTGGGCATTACAGGGGGCACAGTGCCTTCTGGGAGATGCCTCCAATTACCACGAGCTCCACTGGGAAGAGATAAGTCGCCCATGTTTCCATCATATAACCAGTCATAGGCACAGTGACCCAGGCCACTCAAACACACCAGCTGCAGGACAACATCCAGGCTCCTAGAACAGAGCCCAGGGAGGGCTCTATAAGTGGTAGTTGTTGTCACTTTAAGAATAATGGGCTGTAGTCAGAGCTCAAACTCTGTGTGTGTGTGTGTGTGTGTGTGTGTGTGTGTGTGTGTGGTGTTTAGTTTTCTATATTATGATAGGTATGATGTATTTGGATTTAAATGTAAAGTCAAATTTCTTTTACACCACAGTCTGCTATTTTTTTTCAACTTGTAATCTGAATTAATGTGCTTATGCATGTGTGTACATGTGAGTATGCACATGTATGTATATGTGAATGTGTGTGCATGTATAATGTCAAGATCATTTGCAGGAAGTAAAGAGGCTTACTTGCCTGTCCTTACTCAGAGCTTTCAAAGTCATGACTGTCTCTGAACTCAGAGCAGAGACATGAAGACAGAAACTTGTGATTCCAATAAGAGAACTATTTGCTCACTCAGAGCGTCTCAGTAGCTCAGTGTCTCAACACAGGTTTCTTTCACTATGAAGTTAATGTGGTTGTGACAGAATCTAATTTCATGTTTGTATGATCTTTTGAAATCTTCCAAATTTTTGTGTGTATGTATGTGTGTATATATGTGTGTATGTGTGAGTACATGTGTGTAGATGTGTTGATACATGTTTGTATCTGTTATGTATATGTGTATAAATGCACATGCATGTGTATACGTGTCTGTATTTGTGTATATGTGTGCATTGTGTGTGTGCACACACATGTGTATGCATACATAACCCTGATGCCAACCCTGTGCAGTTGGCATTTTTCATTCCCACTACGGTGACTGAATGGAATTCTATGGAAGGACATGGCATTCCTGAGTCCATGTGTCCGGGTGAGCCACACTCCCATAAGAGGCATCTGGTGGGTCCATCCCAACAATCTCTGAAGTGGCCTGAATTAGTCAAAGTGGAAGCTCGTCTGCACAGTTTCACCTGAGCCTGCAGTGTAGTCAGCACCACTTTGCACCATCCCGCCTCAGGGGTTTAGCTTACAAGTTCCTAAAGCAGCCGAGATCGGAGCCCAGTTCTGGCCTGACTTCTCCTGGGCACACCCTTTCTTCCTGGAACCATGCCACCAGCTGAGGCCAAAGCCCACACAGGATTTCCTGCCTTGGCCCAAAATTTCCGGGTTCTTTTGAGCTGAATTCAGATGTTGCAGCTTTTTTCTAAAAAATAATTTGACACAACTGAATGAATTCAACAGCCTACTTTCAGGGAGGAAAAGAAATGAGAGAGCACCCTGACCGGTTTGGCTCAGTGGATAGAGCGTCGGCCTATGGACTGAAGGGTCCCAGGTTCAATTCCGGTCAAGGGCATGTACCTTGGTTGCGGGCACATCCCCA
>NW_005355584.1:6990883-6993335 GCF_000412655.1 Myotis brandtii
AGGGAAGAAGGGAGATTCTTAAGCTGCTGGGCTCAGCCCAAATTCTTTACCCCAAATGGCATAAACACTTTGGGACCTTTTTCAGGTGGCAATTTCCATGAGCCAATGTGGAAGCTTTGAGAGTGTTCTCGTCAGAACTCAACCTTCCATACAAGCCTGGTGTGCTAAAGCGGGTAACCTGGCAAGTCTGTGACTCTTCCAATGCAGTGAGATGGCATAGCCAGCATGGTTCCTCTGGCGTGTGACTCGCTGGACCTCACATGTACTTGTTTCCTGAAATACTCGGCATGGTGAGCTGAAGGAACTCTTCTTGTTGTTAGGACAGTGTTTACCCAGCTTTAAGTGCTCCTTAATTCACACTCCTGCAAATGTAGAAATGATTAAGAAGTGCTGTTAAATGTTTATTCTGCTCAGGGTTTGAAAGAAGGAAGAAAAAGGTGAAAGAAAGGAGTGGAGGAAGAGAAGGACAGAAAAGGAAAGGAGGTGGGAAGGAGATGCTGATGGAGGAACTCCCCAAATTAAGGGCAGTGAGCTTCCCAGCACGACCCCCATCACAAGTGCCTGCTCTGCCTACCATGCACGCTGATGACTTGCTCAATGTTCTCCTCTATTCAATAAGATCATGAGAGAGACTCCGATGTAAACATGAGTGCAGCCTCTACTGAATTCAAGATCCTTTCCACAAAACCTATGAACAGTATCTTCAATTTATCAGATAAATTACCAGCAATTTTTTCTAAGGTAATCTCTGAATCTTGTCTTACCATAAAGTCTTACGAGTATTAGTATGAGATTAAAGTGCATGAAGATTTTTAAAGCTGTTATTTTGTATTGGTATATTTCCCTCCAGAAACATACCTATCTATAGTCCTACCACTGTGTTTCACCTTAGCCAATATTAACAGTATTTTAACTTTCAGGCTTTAGGTCATTATATTTAGAGGCAATATGTGTGTACTATTTAAGAAAGTCATTATTCTTTTTTCACTTCTAAATTTTATGTGATCTAATTTAATCTAAAGGAACTCCCAATGTTATGATGGGTATCCATGTGAAAATATGATTCACAAAAATTAAATATGCTCTAGAAAGGGTTTGAAAATTAAATTGTCTTGAAAGTACAGCCTACAAGAGAAAGCTAGAACCTACATGCAAAGCCTAAATAGGGTGACTGCCTTCTAAAGTACAATATTTAAAAGGATGCAAGGACTCCTAAAATAATAATCAAAATGTCCCAGAAACAATTTAAAAAATCACCCATCATAACAAAAATCACAATTGAGTGAGAAAAGTCAATCAACTGATGCTAACACTAAGATGAATAAAATACTAGAGTTATATGACAGGGATTTTAAAGCTCTCATCATAGAAATGCTTCAATACGCAATTACAATATATCTTGAAACAAATGAAAAAGCAGAGAAATAAATAAATCCACAATTATAATTGTTAAGTAGTTCAACACCACATTCTCCTAAACGAAAAATCAGCATGGGTATACAGTAGACCTAAGCAACACAACCGACCTACAGAACATATGGAGAATAATCCATCCAACAACAACAGAATATTCATGTTGGGGGAGGGGGGTCCCCAAGCACCCATGTAACAGTTACCAAGAAAAAAACGACCATCTCTTGATATGCTGGGCTGTAAAAGAAATCTTTAAAAATTGAAAGAAAACAAAGTATGTTCTCTGATCATATGGGATTTATTCATGATTTTTTTAAAACTCTCAGGAAACTAGGAATACAAGGATATTTCCTCAACTTGATAAAGAACATCTCCAAAGATCCTACATCTAACATTATACTTAATGATGAAAGACTTAGTGATATTGTCTTCAAATCTGGGACAAGGCAAGAATATCCACTCTCACCATTCTTATAATTTCTTGTCAGAATTCAGCTGCTAAGCCACAAACGGCTTGAGGGGAGGGACTGAGTTTTTCACTATTGTTTTTCCAAGACCTAGCCCAGCACCTGGCAAATAAAGGCTATTCAGTAAACATTTGTTAGATCGCTAAGTCCAGCAAGGAAGCTGGTCCCAGTGGGAACATCCTATAGGCAACCTGGGTCCATAGTTCTGGGTGTCAGAAGGGTATTCAGAGTTGGAGATTCAGATTTCGGTGTCACCTGAGTCTGGCACTTAATAGGACTCTGACTGCAAAGGAACTTCTGGGGAACCTAGAAAGAAAGAGAGGGCGGAGAGTGGGGGGGAGTGAGGAGTGGAGGGAGGAGAGGGAATACCATGTAGAACAGAATATATGAATGGCAGCGATGGCAAAAGGCCTAATGATTGAGGAGAAATGGACAGCGGGTCAGAGGAAAACCGGGTACATGCTTGCAGGAAAGCCCGAGGCTGTCAACAGCAGCAAAGCCTTTGGACAGGTCTTATTGGTAAAGAATCCTGGGTTTGGGTCATCAGAAAGTCGCTGTCCTTGGCACTTTTG
>NW_005355584.1:6993359-6997314 GCF_000412655.1 Myotis brandtii
AGGGGGCAGGACTGAGAGGCTGTGAGCTGAGGAATGAGGGCTGTAATGGGGAGAAAAACAGGGAAATAGGACAAAGATGTGGTGTCGAGGGAGCATTTGATAGGAAGAGGGGCAGGAGCCAAGGGAAGTGAGACATTAAAACAAGAAGTAGAATTGGGGAGGGTGACAAATGGAATGATAACCCCAAGGAGATGGGGGACATGGACCAGAGTGCCAACCAGGGAGACATGTCCCGAGAAAGTAGGTGGGAGGTAAAGTGACAGGCTCAGCACTGGGGGCTGCTGAGGCCATGCACATGTCAGGTGTCAACATTTCCTCCGAGTCATCAGTCATTTGTTGAAACAGCTGGTCTAGGGAAGGTGGAATTGTCAATAGAGTAACAATGTTTGAAAGTGGGCAGGTGAGTAATGAAAGATGTTATCTGGGAGGGAAAAAGAAGTTCCTAGGTGTCACTGACAGTTGAGCTGAAATGACAGTCTGCACCTATCCCCAGTTGCAGGCTATGCCATCCCTGGGCAGAGGGCAGTGGCCCAGGCACAGAGGGACAAAGTGGCCGAGTGAACTTTGGAGTCTGCAGGGCGGGCCGGCGGAATCTGCCTCCCCAGACTCCTTCCTGTGTCTGTGCCATCTTCTGGGCTCTTGGTTGTCAGCCAAAGTCTCGCCCGACCCCACTCTGCTGTGTTTCTGATTCGACACAATCACTGTTTCCTACAATGTTTCTACAGTCGACTAACAAAGCGCATTCATTGTCCTCGCGGCAGAAAGGATTCCAAAACTCATCTTCTCCATAATTCAGACCCCAGTCAGCAGCGTGGCAGGCGCGGGGAACTTGGCCGACGCACTGGCCACCATGCCTCACGTGCTCATCCATCACCATTAGGAGCGGCATTCACAACATTCTTTCTTTGGCATCAAGTCTGAAATGCAAAGGATTGTTAGGACAGAGAGAGATGAACCAGGGAGATACTGAGACCCAAATATGTGCTTTGTTAGAAATGAAAATGGAAATATGATTCCAGGGGAAAAGGGACGTGGTCGCAACATGGTCACACACTCCTTTCAAAATATGAAAAATAAATTCACCCTCAAGAAAAAGAAGAAAAATGGATGTGACAGATCCATTCTCTCCTATCTGGAGTTTCTCCGTGAGCCTGTGCACCGAGGATCGGCAGGAACATAAGGCCCCACCATCAGGAACGAGGCCCACGTTCACTGTTGCCGAGCCGGCCCTCTCCTCACTACCCCGCGCTTTTTAACCACAATGTGATTAAGTGGCTTGTCCCAGAAATGAAAAAAGTAAGCTTCCAGCCCAAATGCAAACAGATTACATACTCCATGAGTACTGCTATCGTTCCCAACATTCACTACACATTTGAATGTTTGCACCATTGATTGTATTTCTAATGCAAAAAGGAAAAAATACCCTTTAGTCACTCATTAGTTACAAAATCTTTTTGTCATCTTTGAATGTAGGGCAGAATGGTGCAACTTGGACAGCAGCAGAATTATAAAGTATGGCCCAAAAGGAAGGGGTCCACACAGGCCCCGCACTGGGCGTTTCCTGGCTGGGGCGGTTCCCAGCAGGTCTCCCCGCCCATCAGCTGTGACACCCAGAAACACATGCACCTTGATTTAGCTGGCACATAACTGTGTTTGCTTACATCAGGTAGATTTTTCCAGATACCTAAACCTAGGTGTGGATAAACTGTGCCTGGGACACAGTATGTACTCAATATTTGGGAAATGCTTCCTGAAATTATGCAAATGAGAAACCCCTTTGATCTCACTGGAAGTGCCCATCCTAAAATGATTCTGACATAACTGAAACCCTCACAACTTCCCCGCTGATGATAATACCATTTGTCAATTTGTTATAGAATTACTGTGACCATTTCCGAACCAAATTTTGGAATACTAATTCTAATACAGACTTTTTTCTGACTTATAAACTGATTTCTATAAATATTCATTATTACATTATACTGTTAGTGAAAGTCTTTACTGGAAAATCTTTAAATTACCTGAATTCAGAACTGTCTCAAAAAAAGTCCAAAATAACTACCAGACAAGATCTACAGATCCATCACAGATCAGAGTTAAACAGCTGGAGCCTGGTGATGATCCATGTGAGTGACTCTCATCTCCAAAGAGACATGATTTGATAAACTGCACAGCCCCCAAATGTACCCTGTGCAGTTTAGAGAGAGATCCGTGATATAATATGAATATAGAAAGAATACTATAATCTGCCACTATACCATCTTTCTCTTTTTTTGACTTTATTGTTACTGTTGACACTATTACAGATGTCCCCATTTCCCCTCCCCCTCCTTGCCCATCTCCGCCCAGCCCTCGCCCCCCTTTCCTCTGACCATCACCACACTGTTGTCTGTGTCCATGGGCCATGCAGACATGTTCTTTGGCTAATCCCTTCACCTTCATTCATCCAGACTTCACCCCCTCCGCTCTGACAGCTGTAAGGCTGTCCCTATCATCTTTCTTTCACGGGGGAGGGGGGCAGTAAGTTCCTTCATCACGTGGCAACAGTGCTTCAGGCCTCTCTGTCCACAGTTTGCAGTCTGTGGATCCATGCCTGAGTGTTTGTCCTATAATCCGCCCGGCTGCACAAAGACGGTGATATTTGCTCGGGGACAGCTCTGCCACTTCCCACCTCCCAAAACCAAGGGTCACAATCAGCACTTGACACTGAGATGGGACACATAATGGCCAGGTAGCACCTAGCAATTCTAGATAGATTCCCACAGCAAGATGATCTAAAAGGTTTCAAGATGTCTAAAGAAATAATGAAATCCCGATATTCTCTTTACTTCTGAAATACACAGATCAGCCAATTATCAAGTGATGAACTCCCTGCCTGGAAAGGTGTGTATCATAGAAAATAAACTAAAAACCACTTGCCATTGTGTGAAAGCTAGAGAAAGAGCATGACTAATTGGGGAGTGGACCATTTCAGGTCTATTTCCCCCAAAACACACAAAGGAGGATCCCTTTGAAGAACTTGGTTTCGCCCAGCTTTGCGACTTAACTTGTTAACTAGCTGCATGAGCCAGACAACCCGACAGAGTTCCTCACAGTGAAAGATGATAAACCCAGAAGCAAAATGAAATGATTTGGACTTTCCAGCCCCAATACCTATGATTTGCTACATTCTAATTTAATGTGCAATGTGTAAAACACTTGATTTTGATAAAGGCAGAATAATCACTCACAAAAGACAGGCTCTCCCCAAATACTGTTGACTGAGGGGCGTGTGTCGCTCAGAGGGGGACCCACAGATGAGGACGCAATGCTGTTCCCCAGCTGCTGTGTCGTCTCCTGTCCGGACTCAGAGAAGACCCTGCGTGTCTCTCGCTAAGGGCTAACCTGAGGTGACATAAGTGAGCATTAACATGCTCTCAATCTTTATTAGAAAGGGACCCGCCTCAAACATCTCTGGACTTTCTGCAGGATCCGTGGTGGTGCTGTTGAGCTGCACACTTTCTCCGTCTCGAATTTTCTCTTCCTCCCTACTCCTGCCTCAGTCCCCCTTTTTCTAATTTAACTAGAGAAAATGACATGTTAATTTCAGCTCCACCTCTGCTGGGTCATTCTCAGGTCAGCAGATGAGAGACATCAGGGAAGAAGGAAGACAGTGCGCTCCAACGGCAGGGCAGTGTGACCCAGCCATCAATCACGCTGACACGCGCTTGAACAATGACAGTCATCTGTCAGAACGCGGGAGGTGGCGCCTCATTAACACACCGCTCACCTGCCCTGAGCTACACCTCGCTTATAATAATATCCATCATTCACCTCCAAGGTGTTGCTTTCTTCTGCTGATGAAATAGCAGGCGCTCTGTTCCTCCCGCTCTCAGAGTCCACCGCTAAGTGGCTTGTGGAGGGGACGAAGGAGTGGTTGGATGGGGCTGGGCAGGATGCAGCAGCTGCGGCGGCG
>NW_005355584.1:6997344-7025785 GCF_000412655.1 Myotis brandtii
GTTAGAGGTCGATGGGTCCCCTGGGAGTGGAGCTACCACGTGCAAACCAAGGTAACTAGAGTGATCAGCGTCCAAGGCGTGTCCCTCGTGGTCCTCAGTGGAGGGCTCTTCTGGACAGAAATATTCTAGAATCTCCTGTTAGTTTTCACCTAGTTCCTTGTAAATACAGATAACTGGAAGATAAAGTAACCTGTTTATAAGGTCTACAGCTAATCTCCGTTAAGTGGCCGGTGTCTGCCTCTAGCGCCCAGCTTTTAATTAATTCCACAAAAACAAACAAACAAACAAAAACCTGAAGCCCTGCCCACAAAAAGAATTCTTCCAGAGACAGTTTCATTGTGGAACTATATTTAGTTACATTTTAAGAGACTGCCAAGCAGTGTCGCCATGCAACCTGCACAGCCTGTGGAACCCCAGGTGCTGGGTGTGTCTTCCATGGGCCATAAACAGACTCTTTCACAAAGTTTCAGTGGTAAGTCCAGAATTTGACCAGGGCCGCCATCTAGTACTGCTCATAAATTACATGAATTTGTTAGTTTTTCACTGTCCGCACTGTAAGATAACTACACACACAGGCTCACACACATGTACACACAAAGTAGGCCCTTTTTAATCTTAAAAACGGTAAATAATAACATATCTTTTTTTTCCAGGTGGGAAGAGTAGCCAAAGACCACTAAAGCTGGAAGGACCTCGTGGACGACAAGCCGAGGCTGAGAGTGGCGAGGTGACCCCTCTGAGGCCATCCCAAGCGGACCTCCGCAGAGCCACGGTTCAGGGTGGTCGGTCACGTGCACGGCATGGACAGGCCATGGGGACCAGGGAGAGAAGAACAGGTGCTGTGAGGCCAAAAGGCCAGCGCACAGGACAGTGCAGGGTTCTCTCGTGGGGAATCAGGAGGCCAAGGACAAATTAAAGTAGCCAGAGAAACAAGCCTTCCCTAGTCAGCAACCACAGAAAAGATGCCTTGAAGGGTCTCACCCACTTGACATGGAGCCACACGTCTTTCTCCATGTCGTCCTCGGATGAAGCAGGTGTGATTGCACACATGCCATTGGTGATCATGTCCTGGTGCAGAAGCAACACACTGAGGGGAGCCCACTGAGTCCCTTGGGTGTCAAGGTTGTGGGTGAGGCCACATGTCTGCAGCAATATCAGAGCTATCTTGTCTAGTAAGCATCCAGGTGTACAACCCCTTTCCTGCAGTTAATAAAGCCACAAAGATCTGAAAACTGGCAATGTTTTCGTAGCTCCTTTCTCGACAAAATCAGACCTAACCTACAGTGACTGAGACTGTTTATAGTTCCCATGTATCCATGTAAGAGTAAACATTCCTATGTTCAGCTGCAACTGTATTTATGTACCTGATTCTGGAGCGCTGCGTCCGACTCCTCCGTGCTATTGATTATACGACATACGCACCCTATTGCCTCTCAAAATTCAAAAAAGAGTCTGAATTCTAAAGCACCAGCATTCTGGAACTTTCCTGTCTCAAACACGAAGGGCTCTGCAAATTTCCGTCTAGACATCAGACGACATGCTGTCACTCCTGGAGAAGACAGAACAACTGCAACAAAAATAACACGTCGTTTATCGTGTTGTTTCTGGAAACCCCGTGTTGAAACTGCCCGTCAATTATCGTTTTCCCTCCATTCCTGGGTAACAAGAGAAGGTCCTGGTGAGCAGCAGGCAGCCAGGAGCTCGGGCTGATACACTTTCTCAGGGGAAGAAGGACTCGCTCTGCAAATGATACGCCCCCAACAGCAGCCACGGGTCAATCCACGGAGCACGGGTGGCACCCCAGAGGACAGGTGAGAAATCAGATGGACACATGAACACTTGTTTCGCCAAATCTTCATGCTTCTCTCTGACTTGAAAAGCCATTATCACAGTTGCTCCAAGGAAGGAATAAACATGAGCTTACCCAATTCTAACTCCCAAGAACTTAATCTATAGCACACAGGATTAAAATATTGATTTTGCAGTAGGCGACTGGAAGGTGAGAGGTGGAGTTTGATGCCAGAATCTTCCATGTAAAAGAAACCAAATCTCACATCTGGGGACTGCCATCCTGTTCACCATGGCAGACCTTTCCCGGACACCTGCCAGTCTCCTTCTATTCACAGACAGTGTTTTCAAAACTTGGTATTTTAAATCAGCCACCTGGAGGTCAGAGTAAGATGTTCCCCAATCACAGGGGAACGAGCCTTCCTAAAACACAAGCCAAAGTCAACATAGAAAATGTACAGGTAACACGCATGTTATTTTTTAATAAATTCTCTCTTTCTCTGTGTGCGTGTCTCTCTGTCTTTACTTCTCCCTTCCCCTCTTCCTTACTCTCTCTCTTTTCTCTCTCTCTCTGGTGTCTCTCTCTTCATCCCCCCCTCCCTTTATATAGTGCTCTCTTTGTCTGACCCTCTGTCTCTCTCTCATTTTTCTTCCCTCTCTCTCCCTCACTATCTCCCTCACTATCTCTATCTCTCTCACTGTCTCTCCCTTTATATGTTATATCTCTCTCTTTCTCTCCCTTTATCTCTCTCTCCCTGCCCCCCACCTCTCTCCTGCTTCCCTCTCTCCTTAATTGCCCGGCCTTTACAAACCCATGCCTGTGACAGAAACGCCCGTCTATTGCTCTGTCAATGTGCCTGGCTGGGAAAGCTATTGGGTTTATAGAAGAGACAAACATTTCAGGCTTGCCATTCTGGGGTAATGAAGCATGGCAACAAAATATACCTGTGCAACATTTGATAAAGATGAGCTGACACGCCAGTCCAAATAGGTTCTTTTGTGTGTCTGCACGTGTCTACCATCATCGCTTTCATCTCCAACAGGAAGGGAGCAATAACAGCAGCAGCTGGCAGGGACCATCAGGGAAGAGCCGCTCACACAATTAAACGTCATTTACCTCTGGCCTTGATTTCACTCCCACTACCCTTAATTTATTATAGGTTTTCTCCCTTTCTATGCAGGAAAAAAAGAAGAAGTGGCTCAATTTTTCTTTCTTTCTCTTGCTATCTAATTCCTGGAAAAGACAATGGGCAGAGTCCCTGGGTGCTTAGCATTGGGTCTTAAGGTAAAATGCTGCTCGGTGGGGTTTTTATGGCTTTTATTGTTGTTTGATTAATGTAGAGCGGAATTGAACCCTACAGTTACACATGGGTACATCAGCCAGAGAGCGGCCTACTGTACTTCCTGCTTTGCTTTACAGAAATCATCTTTTGTTGCTTAATCTTCAGACAGAGAGAGAAGGGAAAAGAGAGAACGGAGAGGAGAGAGAGAGAGAGAGAGAGAGAGAGAATTGAGCAGAGAGATTAAGAATACAGGCAGGCCAGTGGCTGAATGTGACCTATGGAATCATTTCTGATTCCTTCTGATTCCTCATCTCATCTGAGTTGGATTTTTCCAGTTCCTCTTCGGATGAGAGAGAATGCAGAGAGATTAAGAATACAGGCAGTCCAGTGGCTGAATGTGACCTATGGAATCATTTCTGATTCCTTCTGATTCCTCATCTCATCTGAGTTGGATTTTTCCAGTTCCTCTTCGGATTTCTGGGTCCAGTCACCCTCCACGTACTTCCCTTCTTTAGGACAGCCATGGTGGCCTTCCTAGGTGTCTGGGCTGGGAGACCCTGAGGCACCGTGAGGGGTCAGCCCACCCCCATGCTGCTCTCTGTAACCCTGACTTCACAAAGGCCTACACGGGATGTGCCTTTATAGCCTTTACAGAGAAGCACATCCTATTTATAACAGCAATGCAGAGAAACTAAAAGGGCATAATAGCCACTCTGTATTATAAAGCTCTTCTGTCGAAAGGGCTGGACAAAGTGCCGTGGGTTATTTGATTTCTCTCTTCTTCTGATGACAGTCACAGTTTTTGGTGCTGCGCATAATGGCAACAATGAACACTTTGTGAGCAGGTGACCTCCCAGAGAACCAGACACACACAGGTCTTGCTTTTGTTCCCTCATCTAATCACCAGCCCTGCATTAGGCCTCTATGCAGACATATAAACTCTAGTTAACCTCTACACTCAAATAGGACGGGTCCTCAATTTGCCCACATCACAGGAAGACTCCTCTAAGTGGAAATTTCCATGCAACATCATTTGGGTAAGGATAAGTGTTTTCACTCCCTCAGACCTTATGGAAGGATCGTGCGAACACAATAGAAAACTTGTCTAGAGGGAGCAGGGACAAGCACGTGGGATTTAGTCTAAAGCAGCAGTGGGGAACCTTTATTCTGCCAAGGGCCATTTGGATCTCTATAACATCATTTGTGGGCCATATAAACTTATCAACTTAAAAATTAGCCTGCCGTATTTGATTAAACATTTAATTAACTCACCCCTAATGCCTTGGCAGCACCAGACCAAATGATTTCTCTGGCCTTATACAGTTCGAAGGCCAGACATTCCCCAGCCCTCAAAAGGACCCAGAGTCAGGTATTTTCCCTGCCACTGATTAACTGAGAAAGTCTTAATATTATTGCGCTCCCGGTTCCTCTGTATAACATTAGAAGAGGAAGGTTAGAGGTTCCAGAGGAAGAGGTGGAGAAAACCCAATGGGCAATGTGCATAAAAGCACACTGCATACTGCAGAAGGCTATTCAGTTTTATTCCCTTTTGAAAGTTTAAAGTAGTTTATAAGGATCAAAGCAAATTCCTAAGGAATAAGAGAATGAAGTTGTGTTCAATCTCAAAAAATGCTTCTTACAGGGTCTAAGTTTTATGAAATTCTCAGGCTTCTATCTTGTCAAAGCCATTACACTTCATTCTTTTAGTTTGCAAAGTCATGGTGAAAATGTCCCTTGAGAGTTAGCACAATGAGAATCACTAATGGAAGTCGTTCAGTGAGTTGACTATTATTTCGTTAGTAATAGCAAACACACGCCTAACAGGAGGACATGTATATTAGCAGAAATTGCATAAACTCATCACAAAATCAGCGCATTTGTTAACCACACAAAAATTGTGGCACTAACAGTATTTTTAAGGTAAATTTAAAAGTTCTATTATTTCCCTATTGTTTCAAGTGTTAAGTCAAATTTATTGAGGTATCATTTGACAATCATCAATTTGGAGCAATGCATGTGGCCATGTAACTACCACCAGCATCAAGATATACAGTCTTTCCATCATTCTGGGGCTGGGATGAGGTGAGGTTAGGGTCACAGCGAACAGCATGGTATGGCTTGACTAGAGGGAGCATTTGGATCTTTATAACATCATCTGTGGGCCATATAAACTTATCTAGAAGAGGCCTCTCACTGACTGTTCTCACTAAGGACAGGCCATCTGCAAGGTAGTGAGTTCACAGCCCTTTGATCAGGTCTTCTTGGTCCGATTGGCTCTGTTACTGCACGCGGGCAAACTGGGCCTGGCTGTGTCTCTGGTTTCTCTATCTCATCACTCAGAACCTTAGCTTCTCTCTGCAATCCACAGGATACCACGGAAGCTGAAACCCCAGGAAGCACTTGGTGTTTCAGGTCTGCTCCCTAGGCCCACACATCCGATCACCCCCTCACTGAAAACTGATCAGCAGAGGACCCACAACTGTTCCTCAGACAGATCTGCATGTCTCCCATGGACACCCATGATCCCAGAGGAAAGCCCGCCTGGCTTCCCGCTCCACTGGGTGTGGCATGAAATTAACTACTCAGGAAGTCAAGGGAAAAGGAGTTGCTTAAAGGAGAGGGGACCAGGACCGCACTACTGCGAGGTGGGAACGTGTCAGGAGCGGTGCTGGGCCAGCCCAATGGGGTGCTGCAGGATTCGTCAGATGGCCTTAGTCCTCTCATGTTTGGCAAGACCCAGCCCCAGCTACTCCAGTGGGAGGGGATGGAGACAACTGATAATGTTCAGAATGATTGACCAAAATGCTTTAGCAGCCTCTACACCAAGAGCCATTCATCTGAATATGGCTCTGAGTCTACTTGATTTCAATAGAAAGAAACAACTTCTTTTGAAATGGATAGTGACAGCTAAGTTCAGGGATAATAGACTGGCAAAGACAAGGCTGTGCTTCTTAAAACAAACAACAGAAAACCTTTCTAGCTGTGTTTGCATAGTTTTGCTCGGGTGGTTTTAAGGCCATCATGAGAGCTGTTCATAGTCCCATTCCTGACCTGTCCTCCCATCATTTGAAGGCACAGGGACTCATAGGGTGGTTTCTGAAAAGAGTAGGTCCAGACGGACTGGATGGGACATAGGGTCACAGGGCAAGAGGAGAGGGTCCCTACCCTGCTATGCTTCTTTCTGCCCCTTCATGTGCAAAGGAATGAAAACTTCACATGAACAAAGGCGAAGCAGGACAAAGTGAGGAAGGACGGCAAGAGAGAATGATACATTGACCCTAATGGGAAAAGAACCCGTGTGTGTGTGTGTGTGTGTGTGTGTGTGTGTGTGTGTGTGTCACATGCGTGTCTGTCTCTGCACTGATGCTTGGACTATCATCAGAAGGACAATGGGACAAGGTCAAGGGAAAACACTTTGGTGAATCACTCTTAAGCAGGCAGCGGAATTAGGACTGATTTATGAATGTATTTCCACAATTTACTTGAAAATTTGTAACGTCTCTGCAGCCTGGCAAGAAAAAAAAGGCGAGGGTGCTGTGAAGGAGTGCCTCTGGTCCACGTTATTGTGAAATTATCCCATGCTACCTGCTCTAATCCCCCGAAAACAAATTAAATCCTCACTAAGCTGACTTTAAATCAATAGTTTCATTTAAGAATAGTGTGACTTAATAAAAATAAAAAACTAACTGGTCCAGCCAATTTAAGAGGGAAATAAATCATTGCCCAAGGAAAAATAGCAGATTTGACTTGTATATGGGTCCAGCTCTGTTGAAGGGGGGAGAGTCTACATCTAAATTAACTCTGGCCACGAAGGAAGCTCATCAACCCCGTTCAAGAACCTGCTTTACATGTGTCTCAAGAGCAAGGGTGCTGGTCACCCCCAAAATGAGAAGTTGCATTGCAATCCGAATTTTGAAAAAAATAATCACTCGAAAACACAAGATGACACCCCATGGAATCCGTCTTCAGCAACCCTGCACAACAGTCCAGGGAGCACGTGTGTGGACTAAGAAATGCCTTTAGATTATAGAGAAGCAGAGAGGTTTCTTGGGAAGTTGTGTCAGTGAAGGACATGGTTTTCTGACCAAGCCAGTACAAAGTAGAATAGGTGTGGGTGATGAGCATCAGTAATTCTAACAGACGCACATGTATTTGTGAATCTTCTTCTAAATAAAAACAAGATTTGACTAGGCATTTTTTTTTGCATTATACAAGAGACATTGTTGCCATTTTATGAAAAATAAGAAAGCCTGCTAGGAATAAAAACTAAAAGTTTACTCATGAGGTCTTTGCTGTGGTTATAGGGAAAACTCTGCAATATCATAATTCTAAACTAATACTTTATCCAATTTAACGAAGTACTTGTTTATTAATCATATAAATTAGAAAATTGCTTAGGACCCAACACTTGCCTACTTAATTTATTGTTATGTATTGCGGGTACATAAACATTAAACTGAGTGCCTTCAGACCATGACACATCAATATTATCAGTGTCACCATTACCACCAGAACATTTTTAAATTTTCATAATTATAAATGTCAATTCCAGTTACTTACTGATGTTGGCTATCAATAGGGTGCTTTTATTTAACATGTTGACACTAACAAATAAGCAAGTTTATCCTTTTTTAAAGTAAGATTTAAACAAAAAAAGCCAAGCAACATCTCTTGTTCCTTTCCATAGTCCCTCTCTTGAGGATTAAATTTAATTAAATTTGTTGATCAGAAAAACATTTAGCCAAATAAATTGAGAAACCAGTTTCTTAAGGCAGTGTGATTTGGTGGAGACACTTCAGCTCAGCTCCAGGCTCCAGGGGTTCAACCCCTGCTTCCGTATCTATAATCCTATTTCATCTACCTAGTGATTTGACATTCTGGCCTCAGTTTTATCTTCCACAAAATGGGGGTAATGGTGCCTGGTCACTTTAGAGAGTCATGAAGAGGCCCTGACTAGGCAATGATACTGCAAGGGGAGTAATGATTGGGCCTCCAGAGATGAGCGTTTTAATCAAATTCCAACAGAGAAAACATTGGCTGACATTTAAGTACATTTGTCCAAGGTGATGGGATAATTATATGACCATCCTACGAATGAGAGCTCTAGGAAGGATTATTGCAAAACACGGCAACTACAGGGCTTGTCATCCTAGTGCTAACTAAGGGGAAACTCACAGCTTTGCCCATTTCAGTCTGTGGTTCAGAACTTAGGCTGATGGGCTCAAGGGATCTGGAAGGATTTCTCCAAACTTGTTTGAACTTGAACGGTGGGCGAGGTAAATTAGTGGGTATTTCCTGGCGTCCGTCTTGTCCCTGCTGCAAGCCAACAACTGATAGCTACACACTCACACAATGGATTTGTTTCTATTTGCAGTAAATTAGGAGGGTTTTCCTTTTCTGGAAGGTCAATCTTTTGTGTTCCACACCCACTCACGTGAAAACTTTCACAATGATGAAGCAATTCCATAGCAGTCTCTCCTTGAAAAGTGCTTTAAAACCATTTTGTGAAATACCCTTCTCGCTCGCCCTGGGAGGTAGGCCTGTGTTTTATAAATGAAAAATGAGCAAGAGGCCTGGATAATGTGGTTGAAGGAAGATACATAATGCAATACATAACAATCAATTAAATAGGCAAGTCCCAGCTCTCAAAGACCTTTGACCTTGTTTCCTAAAGACAGCTGGATGCATTCTGGGCTCTGCAGCCCAGACACCTTGACCCCAGCCCAGCCATTTCCAAGACAGAGGCTTTAGAGCAGCACCCTGGGGCTGCCTCTGTCAGGAATCCCAGGATCCACACAAGCTTCCCGGGTGCCCTCCCTGGTCTGTCCTGTAGGGCAGGCTCAGGCCTCTGCAGTTTGCACCCAGGGGATTCTCCTCACCAGATGAGTTTGGGAAATAATAGCCTACAAACCTGACTCAAGGCCAGTGCTGTAACCTTGGCAAGAAGCTAGTGAGACATCCGTGCCTCTTGCACAACACAGCATGAGTTCTGTCCAGCCTAGTGCACAGCCCAAGTGGCGGGTCATGGATGGACATGGGGTTCCAGGACTGACATGCAAATCATTAAACAGGACACAGAAGTGCTCACAGAGGCCAGGACTCCCAGATCCGAGTGTCCTTCCAGCATGGGCAGAGCTCCTGGGACTCAAGCATTGAAAGAGGAGCATCGGTTAATTAAAGAACCAAATATTCCCCTCCAAACTCCCAAGCAGGAGGCTCAACAATGAAATAACTTATATAAGAAAACATCTAGCCATTCACCAGAACTCTGACGCTCCCAGAAAAGGTGACAGAATCAGGTGGAAGAATTCAGCCAACCTCTGAATGCTTTAAATGAGACTTTTCTGACCAAATCAGTGAAAATTTTGATTCACTCCCTCTGGGTGAGCACCAACCGCAGAGCCTTGGGTATTAATTTCCAGCATGCATGGATAAGATTGGGGACCACTGCCTACATTGTATCTTTAACTTCATCTACTAAAGAAATTGCTCTGCTATAATTAAAAATCCAGAGAGAACTGGCCAGGCAACTGGGGAGCCTGGGGAGATGCATTCTGTCACCACTTGCTTCTTCCTGCATTGGGGCACTGGGGAGGAGCCTGGTGGTCAGCCCAGCAGCTAGATGGGCAAAGACCGATGCTCACAGTTCTTACCTTTGCCCACGTGGTCAGCCACATTTCCTACATTTGTTTCACATGTGGAGTTACACACTCCCTTTGCAAATAAATTGTAAATCCTCAGAATACATCACATAAAAATCAAACAATTAAAATATTTTTACGATACACAAACAACAGCCGCAGAAACCCATAAAAATAGCATATGGGTGTTCATATCCCCTCAGGGCCCTGAAATGGCCAGGCTTGGTCCGGAACCCTAGAACTTCACTGCCCACCTCAGCCCAGCCCATCACTTTCTCCTGAGAGTCACATCCCCAAGGCACAGAGACCCCGGCACTGTGGTCCCTGCTCAGCCGGGCAGGATGACCCTCATTTTGCAATGCAGGAACTTCAAGAGATGTTTGTAGAGAAAAGCACACAGAAATGCAGTCTCTCTACAAATCCCCTATACTGACAGAGCTCCCAGGATGACAGAGGAGGCTGCAAAAACTCAAGTGGGATGACTCCAAAAACAAGTTTCAGCCATTTCTGAAGAGTGGCTGTTCGGTCCTGGCATTGGTGAGGCACCATTCAATGCTGAGCTGCCCCGCAATCAGCGGGTTGACTTGACGGAATCTGGGTCTCAGATGGTGATGTCTTGTTCTCTCCTGTGAGCCCTGAAAATGCTGCGGGGACACCAACCTGCACAGATTTCTTGGGACCCAGCCCCACAGAGGAGCTGCGTTCCAACCTGAGGTTCCCAGAGCCATCATGGGTGGCAGCCAACTTCCCCTCATCTTTATTTCCATGGAAACGTCATCAGAAAGGACATCTTCAGACAACAGCTAATAGGACCAGGAAGTGAAGAGACGTGGTGCAAGTGGCATCGACCCAATCGACGAGTGAATGATGGTGAGATGCCACCTCTTCCTGGGTGGTCCTTCAGAACATGACATATACCCCGCCTCCTGGGACTCAGTGTGTCTCCCCATTGTACTGCACTCCTAGAGGGTAGGAAGTATGGTTTAGAGCATCTAGCACCTAGCAGGTGTTCCCTAAACCTCTGTTCCATGAATGAATGATTATGTTCTGTGGTAACACCTGTTTGAGGACAGTCACCTTCCTGCGTGGATTACCATTTCTGTGTTTTAATTCTTGGCATCTAATAGACACCCGTGAAAGTGTTGATTTTTTTAATACATGAAAAGTTAAGTGTCCTGTCGGCTTATGAATCTTTATAGAACTATCACCAGTGTTGTTATACCCATGTGCTGAGTGCCTACCTTGCCCCAGGCGCTGTACCACATGCATATGCTCTCAAAACATTTACACACAACTCAGTGTCACAGGAAGCACCTTGGGGCCATCAAAGACTCTTATGGAAAAATATCTCAAGTCAAAACAATGGAAACACAGAAGGTAAGAGATTTTCCCAGAAGGAAATAAGACCTAGAGTTACTACAGTACTTGGCAACTCTATGTCAGCCACCTAGCATGAGCATGAAATGCCTGGTCCGCATGCCTGCTTAAGCACCCCACTGAGATGAGAGGAATGGCAGGAGGGGATGATGGGGAACTGCATTTGCTTCTTAAACAAAAACTACATCACACCCTACAGGGGTGGGCAAACTTTTTGACTCGAGGGCCACAATGGGTTCTTAAACTGGACCAGAGGGCCGGAACAAAAGCATGGATGAAGTGTTTGTGTGAACTAATATAAATTCAAAGTAAACATCATTACATAAAAGGATACGGTCTTTTTTTTTTTTAGTTTTATTCATTTCAAACTACCCGCGGGCGGTAGTTTGCCCACGGCTAACCTAGAATCTAATATCTGGTTCCTGGAACTTGTTGAGCTTCTGAATGATATTTGCCAAGTATCTATTTTGATGAGTGACAATTAGCACAGGGACACAAGCTTACATATGAATATAGCATAGAGGATAAAATTCTGAGAATTCATGGATAATTCTGAAATAATACTAAATGTGCCATTAATATGCAAAGTTTGTCTAGTTCCCAAAATATTTCCAGAGGGAATAATTCAGCAACAGAGGAAGAAAAAGATCTGTGAACATCTTCTGTCTTACCTGTTCCAAAGATGTTGTCCCTCAGAAGAACCAATAAGCAAGCCAAGTCGTCCATCCAACATGCCCTCGGACTAGATAAGAGTTTACGGACTGCAGAGAAAAAGGAGAAAGATTGACACGAAAAGGTGAGAGTAGAGTTGCAGTAGATTCCTGGGAGGCTGCAAAACCTGAAAGAATTTGATAAGACCCAGAATTCCCCATGGCCCAAGACAGCACTCCAGAGGATAGTCCAGCGAGAAGTGCAGCAAAGTGTTGGTCAACCAGCCCGTGGAAGAAAGAAAGATTCCTGTGTCCTATCCAAGTCTCCCTCCAGGGTTAGTGTGAGCTTTGATGGGACAATGGCCAGGACTGCTGTTCCCAAATGGGCAGGTGGCCCCACACAGAGGCTCGAGAAGGTTGTCCTCAGCACCTCACCCATGCTGGAGAGCAGCAATGGGTCATTGCACCGGCTAATTGTCTCAGTTCCTGTCAGTGTCCGAGAAGGGGAAGCTTGACTTGGACATTAAATCAAATTACTAACAACCAAAGAATTTGTATTTCTTGCACAAGAATTTGGGCACCAATACTTTTATCTCCTATAAGTCAGTCTGTGGCATTAAAGCTGATGGAGTCAACTTAGCATCACGAGTGAGTGTTACCTTTCATGTTGGGCAGAACAGTCGGCGAGTTCAAGTGTGCCTTGGCCACAGAGCCAATGCTCGCAGACTAGAATGTCCTGTTCCACACATTGACCTTCAAACTGACATCCACTTATTTGTTGTTTGCATATGTTGTGGTCAAGGGACCGAAGCAGGAAGTGCGGACGAGGAGGGCAGGGGTCACACCTGCATCAGAACACCGGCTTCCCCCAGCGTCCTGTTTTAATGTGCATTTTCCCTTCATAAACGCTTTTATTAATAGTTACCTCTAGGACTTAACTGGAGAATTAAACAATGTCACCGAGAGATCTCTGGGGAAGGATAGCTTCCCAAAGATCTCCTTTCTAAGCCAAGAATTCTTGGAGCCAGAACGGGCAGTTCTTGCTTCCAAATGCACCACTGCATTCCAGCTGGGAAGCAGAGCTGCCATAGGATGGGCTCGCAGGTGATGGACGGCCAGGCCACCTCTGAGGTAGGGGCGGAGAGTTCCAAGCAAACGTGATCTCTTAATCTAGCCTGCCTCCCCTTGGACAGGGCCCCTGATGTACCCCCAGAGCATTAGGAGAAGGTAGAGAGCATGGGACTCTGGGAGAATCACTCCGGAGACCCAGCTCACAGCAGCTGGTCCTCGCCAGCTTGTTCTTCCGAAAATTATTCAGATAAATCACGAGCCAGACATCTGGATTGATTTTGTTGGTTGTTGTTTTTTTCTTTTCACATTCATTTTTATCCTTCAAGTAATCACTGCCTGTTCATTTCCTCTTACAATAATTATCTGCATTGAATTGATAGGAAGTGAAGATTCATTTCCTTCTGGTTAGTCATCAGTTGCCAACGAGTGCTGGTCTTCGGACCCCTCTATGCACTGGGTCCCCTTCTTCCCACTGTCTCTGCCATCCAACTAATCAAAGTGGCCATCACCTCAGACTGCAGCCCCACCTGGACTCATTCTGCTTTTTTTCAATTCCCAGGTCACTCTCCTCAAACCACATCCTTTATCTCATCATGGATTGCCTGCCATAGGCAAATCAACAGACCTCTTACCTCCATTCATAAGCCCTCTGCTCCAAGCAGACTGGCCACATGCCCTCTCCCACAGTATCACCAAGCAAGCATAGGGGAGGCTGACAAAACTCCTACTCAGCTTAAGACAAGCATTCGCTCTCTATTCTACGGGCCTCAGTGTCATCAAGACTGGAAATTCTCTCAGCCCCCTTTCCACTCCAGAGCTGTAACTCTCACTCCATGCCTCTGCTCATGCACATTCCCCCTCTAAATGTTCCCTGCCAGTTTCTCTGCCTCAGTTTACTCATCTATAAAATGGGGAATCATCAGAACACCCACCATGAGGAATGATGAGGCTTAAACAAAACTATTCATAGTAAGCGTTTAGAACAGTGCCTGGCTCCTAGTAGGAATCGGTAAATGATAGCTTGATTATTTCTACCATTTTTATTATCTCATTCTTACTTCCTTCAAACACCAGCCCACATCCATCACCTCCAGGAATCCTTCCATGACAACCATCACCGATGGTCATCTCTCCTTTTTAAGAATATACAGCATTAATGGCACCTTCCTTTTGCTTGAGACATAAACATATGTACTCTCCTGATGCCATTTCTGGAATTCCTGTGTCATCTAACCTGAGATACCATCCCTCTAGCCAGTTACAGAGGTGCCCATGCTGGGCTTTGTAGGCATCCAGGTGGCTTCCATGGTGCTTCGTCTGTTGCTGAACAGCTGGAGTTACAGACACTGGGAACTCCCGAGGGAGGCAGAGCATCCCCGAGTGCCTGGAGAAGGGCGTGTCGGTGAGCTGTGAGTCAGCCAGCTCCCCGACCCAGAAATTCACTTCAGAGACGGTGAAGGAGTCACTGGCACACCCACTTTCAGGGGATGCTCTCTGTCCCATGAATCTGCAAGGAGGAGGAGTCCCCTGGCTGCCTGACCCCCTTGCAGTGCTAGAAGGCCCAGAGACTTGGGGGACCTTCAGGATTGGGGGCCACCCTTAAATTCGACATCATACTGTATCCTTTGCCCATAACACCCCATCTCAACATAGAATGTCCTGACAGCGAAGAGGGAGAGGCCAGAGTGCGAGAGTGGTGCATGGAGTTCCGTGCCACTCAAACACGCACACTCGGCATGTCATAATGGAAACATCAATCTTAAAGGAATTACATCAGTCTCAGAAGGCGCCATTGCCAGGAAGAGCACCACCCACAGCAGCCCGTCCTCCAGGCTGGTTCTACTTATCTCCCCAGATCAAATGCACAGGAACCCATGAATCATCCAGCGCTCTAATGAGAGGAGCCTGTGCGAAGACTGACAAGACCGAAGCCCCACGTTCTCCGCCGATAAAAGTTGAACAAGAACAGGCAGCTCCTGCTTCCCTTGACCTCAGTTCTGCTTTAGCAGAAACAGCTTAACAGGAAAAAAATACTGACACTAATATTTTCCATAAGCAGCCAGAAGTCATCTGCAACACTTCAGCACAAAGTGGAAGGAGGCACGTGCCCCTGGGACGTCCACGGATCAAACACCTTTAAGGCGCTACGTGTCAGGAGCATCCAGGTGAGCGCCAGAGCCATGGCAGGAGGAGGACCGCGTTCTAGCAGGGCCTTCGTCTTGGAACATTCTCTGGCAGATCCTTCCAGATCGCCGTGTCTTCCCTCCACAGCGATCTGAGGAAGTTGGAAGCCTTCATGCTTTAAACTAGAAATCAGTCCCGGGTCCCACTGGGATGCCGTGTCACACAGGGGTCAGTTGCAGTGTGAATAGTGTGCCCCGCTGCTCCTGGTGCTGATGGGTTTTCTGAGGCCCCGTCAGGAAACCAGGAGAACTGTGAGGGAAGCTTTCTGGGGGGAGGCCTTGGCCGTGGAACAAAAGTCATTTTAGGCTAAAGCAACCCATGTGAGGTCTCCTTCCTCTCCAGAGCTCGCCAGGACCTTTCAAAAGAGCCAGCACGGATACTGTGAAGACGGAATGTTCTCAGGGGCCCCGGAAGATTAAGTCTTGACAGTGAGATCAATGAGCTGCAAGGAGGCCCCTAAACGAGGATTCCTCAGCATCACACTATTGATGCTCAGAGCTGGATGATTCCCTGTGGTGGAGGCTGCCCTGTGCATTGTAGGAGCTTCTACCCACGAGATAGGAACAGCACCCCCTAGTGTGATAACCAAGAAGGTGACAAAACGTGCTGCCTGTTGGGAACCTCAGCCCTAAATGAAGGCGGAAGGTCTCCTTCGTTTGTGACACCAGATTTCAGCCAATGCCTGTCACCTGACTAAAGGAACCGGCATGTTACACAATCAGACCTCAGCTGTGGGTGAAGAGGACAGAAAGGATATCCTCTTACGTTCTCCCCAGAGATTTCCAATAAGAAGAATTCCGAACGAGCGGGTGATCCCAGCGGCCCCAGGGTTCCTTGTGTTTCATGCATGGGACCCAGACCAAGGGTGCTCAGTTCACACCTTATGAATAACTGCCTCATCCTCCCCAGAGGACAAACCCTCTGGCTTTCCAAGGACACCCAGACAGGTTGCTTAATGATCATGGGGACATTGCGGCACCGATTTTTAAAATGAAACACATATAAATAACCTGAGTCTCAGGGCTATTTCTCTCTGGTCTTGATGCCGCTCTCGTCTTAAAATAATTCACAGGACTTCTGCACAGAGAGAAGGTCCAGGGCTGTTTTCCTTGCATCACTTTGCAGGGGTACTTATCCAAACCCCAAACAAGGCCCGGAAACCGAGGCGCCCTGGTGGGCTCCTGTAGCTCTGAGTCCCCTGTGGTCTCGCAAAGGGTCACTTGGTGAGAGGCCAAGCTGCCAGACGTCTTCCCTCGCAGCCTTTTTAATTTCCTCTCTTCCTTCCTTTATTCTCAGAGATACTACATCTTTACATAAAAGGCAGTGCACAACTTTACAGGAAATTTTATTTTAAGTAGAATGTTCTTGAATTTACAAAAGAAGAAGAAAGAAGAAAGGCAGGGAGGAGGAGGAGGAAGCAAAAAAGAAAAGTTTTTTCTTGATAACTTGCCTGGAGTTCTTGGCTCAGGCCGTTGGCCTGGTTCCCACTCACTTCCTTTTTGTACAATCGGATACTTTCAGACAACTAGTCAATGGCAGCAGAGCCAACAAGAAAAGGACCGGCTCGATGACTGTTTTTCTGAGGCCTCGCTCTGCACAGGAGATGCGCTGCATCTGCCTTTCTCTGGGCCTCCCTGTGCTTGACGCTCCCTTTCTTCCACGGGGCATCCTCCCTGAGCCGGCTATGTGGGCAGGACTCACCTCGGTGGGTGGCCACCCTCACATCTCCGTGATGTCCCCTTTCCTCTTCAGTGGGGTCCCCTCCCAGCACCCTTCATAATCGCAAGTATGGGTAGTTTGGGGACAGCCCCCTGAGGACCCACTTCTTTCCTCATTAACACCTAAAGCCCGTCATAGAAACCAAAACATTCTGCCTGACAGACGACGGGTCTCGGTTTGTCTCCCTTTTCTGGTTTACTGAAAACACACATCTCATGGCTTACTATGAAAGCAACCTGTGGAAGAGCATTTCTTCCTCCTTTTGACAGTGTTGCTGGAACGGGAACCGTCTTGTCTCTCTCACATCTGTGTGCTTTGATGCTGTCGCCTGCACAGGTGGAGGAGCCCGGGATGGCTGCGATGTCATTCTGAAAGGGAGAACTTGGTTTTCGAGCCTACATTGATGACCCCGTGGGCTTCGGGTTGTTTGCAGTGGAGCACAGCCTCCCCGAGGACAGGTACTCGCATGAAGCCCTCTATCTTTTCTTACAGTGGTTTTATAGCATCACCAGCCTGGATTTTTTTCTTAGATCGGGGTGTGGGCAATGACACGCTCCATTCATAGTCTGGATGAGTTTCATAGCATACGATAGTCTCTGAGGGGGTTGCCTTCAATACGTGGATGGGCCCCACATTGAGGCAGAGGAAAATCATGGCTGTGTCAGGACATAACAGGGAGAGAAAGGAATCTATGTCCAAAAGGAGGCACACACGGCCCCACCTGCTTGCTGAAATGCCTCCAGGGGGATACACCCTCGTGGTTGACAGAATATTCTGGCATAAGCTTGAGCTAAACCTCAGGAAAACCATGGTAAAGTCACTGGGCAATTGAAGGAATGAAAAAGGGGCACAATGCTGGATGGCAAGAGGGAAAGCTGAAGGCATCTTGTCTAACCCACATGCCCACTCTCTCTTAGCGCCAGTGAACAATTTATTGCAAAGGTCACTTCCTCTGGCACTGGACTGATCTTATCCCCAGGATGAAACAAGTGGGAAGTCTACCTCTAACATTGCCCACTTCCTCTTGGAAAGGAAAACGTGAGAAAGAGAGACATGTCTATGCTCTATTGAAGGGTGGTGTGGGCCACCAACCATCACCAAAAACAATGCTACAACATAATTTAACAGATGAAATGACCAGTTCCTGAAAAAAAAATACAAAATGCCTCATCTCATCTCATGTAAAATAGGTTTTTAAGTATTCAAATAACTATTAAAGTAATTGAATTTCTTATTTGAAAACTCTTGGAAAAAATATCTCCAGGCCCAGATAATTTCACTAGAGAAGTCTACCAAGATTCAAAGAGGAATTAGCACCTATACTACACAATTTCAGTAAATATAAGAGAGAACACTGCCCAATTCATTTTATGAAATCCATATTGCCTTGATACCAAGAACAAAGATGATATTAAAAGGAAAAAAAACTACAGACTGACATCCCTCATGAATATAGACATAAAAAATCCTTAACAAAATATTAGCAACAAAGAATTCAGCAATTATATTATTTATTATTATCTTTTGTTATAAATAGAATTAAGCTAAGGTTTGATGTACAAGTGAGGTTTATTCCAGGGAGGCAAGACTGGTTCAATGTTTGAGCAGTTCCTGACAGACACCAGCTCTGCCCCACTGCAAGGTCTGGACCTCCTTTCCCCAGAATGTTCTCTCCACCCCACCCCACCCCCATGCACCCTGTTTCCATGGGACTAGCTCCTTCTCCAGAGTCTCAACTTAAACACCACTTCCTTGCCCACCCTAAATAAGTAAGCTCCCTCCGACACATTCTTCCTCTGCCTCTTGCTAGTTTTTGTCATGGAGCGGGTTATAACTTGAAGTTATTTACATTTCTTTGCTGCTTAATTAAGTTTCTCTCTGTCTGGAGCCGTGTTAACCAAGAGCTCTATCTGTTCTCTAGAAATGCTCTAGAACTGTGCTGATCAGCATGGCAGCCAACAGCCCCACATGGCCATTCAGCCCTTTAAAAATGTGGCTAGTGCCCTAACTGGTTTGGCTCAGTGGATAGAGCATCGGCCTGCAAACTGAAGGGTCCCAGGTTCGATTCTGGTCAAGGCCATGTACCCTGGTTGTGGGCACATCCTCAGTGGGGAGTGTGCAGGAAGCAGCTGAATCGATGTTTCTAACTCTCTATCCCTCTCCCTTCCTCTCTATAAAATCAATAAAATGTATTTTTTTTTTAAAATGGCTAGTGCCACCTAGGAACTATGTGCTAAATGTCACTTAATTTATATTGTTTTTCCTACCTTGATTTATTTTTAATTTTTATTGTTGAAAGTATTGTATATGTCTCCTTTTCCCCCCATTGACCTCTCCCACCCTTGTCCCACCCCCCAGGCCTTCACCACCCTATTGTCTGTGTCCATGGGTTATGCATATACACAAATGAGTTCATTGGTTGATCTCTTCCCATCCCCCCACCTTATTTTAAATTTAAAAAGCCACATATGGCTAGTGACTCTTGTGTTCTGGCTCCCTAGGATCTCAGCTTTGGACCTGCAAATATAATGTCCACTACATTGACACCTGTGTACCTAACAACCAACAAAGTTGTTATTCAAAAAATACTTTAAATGAATGAAAATGCAACCTCACTTTTTATTTGCATCTTTCAAATTATAATGAGGTTGAACATATTTTCAGACATTCATTGACCATCCTTTATATTTCTTTTTTGGCATGGGCTGTCCATTTTTCTGTTTAGCTCTTGATTCTTTTAAGCACTTTTACATAATAGAAAATTAATATATAAATATTGGACTCTCCAATATATTGCAAATACTTTGAGAAGATTGTAGTTGATATTTTTATTGTGGCCTTTGCCATTTGGAAGTTCTAAATTTGCATGGAATCAGTTTTATCAATCTATTTTTATGGTTTCTGGGCATAAACTGTAAAATGCTTTGTATTCCTTTTTATCCCAGCGTTTTCCATGAGAAAGAAAACCCCAATCATAGTTCAGAATTTCTACTTGCATCCTGTCAGTTATTCCTCTTTTTCAGAAGAGTAGTTAAGTCTCCACATCGGTGGCCAGTAACAACTATGAGTAGAAGTGGCTGAAAATTAGCATGTGCTGAGAGTAGTAAGGAGAAGAGTTTCATAGTCACTGAATTAAAATTTCATTTGGGGGTTAACTGCTTTGATTTCCTAAGAGGGAAATAGCTGTTAAGAAACCCCACTTCCCAGGATGGGTCTTCAGAGGGGTGGCCAGGAATGAGTGCTGATGGTCAGGAAGCTCACCTTGGACCTCCAGTCACATGATAGCCCGAAACACAGCTCTGCAGGGGGGTTAAAATAAAAGCCTAACACCTCCCCTCACCCTCTTCTCTAGGGCCTTGCCTAACAGCATGGTCATAAAGCAGGAACCCTGCCTACATCACCAGGCAGGTGGGAGCTAAGATCACCTTGGGGACCAGCATGGTGGTCTCTGCCCCTGGACCCCAGCACACTTCTACAGGCACATCAGGGGTCTGGGGTGGGAGGGGCGAGCACACTTCATTAGCAAATGCCAGACACCTCTCCCCTCTTACGTCTTACCCACTGCTCTCCAAATTATCGTGCTTCTCACTGTCATTTAATAAGAGTTCCCACTGTTGTGACACCTGACAGGCACTGCCTATGTTGGGGGATCATCCGAAATGTGAGCAATTCATTGTTGACTGGAACAAATACCTGTCAATTCCAAACTGACAATTTCTACTTATGTTAAATTGCAGGAAAAAGATAAAACACCCTCTCCTATGATATTATGAAAAGAAATAAGGAAATATTTGATATGTGCTTTTACAGGTTTGAACAAAACCTTAAGCTGTAGCTTTCATATTTTCAAAAAACATAAAGGAAGAGGAAGAATGAAGAGAACAGAGCTGACACTGTATCAGATTGATGGCTACCTCCCAAGGTCTCCTCTTCACACACATACACATGTAGCTTTGCATTGAGACTCCATCACATCGAAATGAAGAAGAAAAAAAAAAAAAAACACTGGATCTCGTTACCAATAAAGTGAATTAGGAAAATGTTTCTGGCGCCAAAATTCTCTCCTTCCTCAAATAAGCCTAATTAGAAGGGCCATAAAGATCTTCATAGTTTCCTCGAACACGTACAGGTGTGGGCCTAGTGAATCTCTTCCTTAGGAAACTCCAGCCCTTTCCCTAATGGCACATTTTCTTAATGGCCTTGCTGTTCCCAAGTTCATTTCATTGCACCATTGCTTGTTATTTCCGACATGAGTTAATATTGCACTTGAAAACACTGAGTGGCATTTCTCCACCACATCCCCTCTCCCCAGCTGCAGAGGAAGTGGGAGAGAGAGAGGCCAGTAAAGAGGACCCCAAAATCCTGGGAGCACATTTAAAACTCGAATTGGAGGAAGAAGATCTGCTCTATCTGAATGCTAGAATAAGTACCTCTCAAAATAAGGATGAGAAACATCTCCCCCGACACACATACAAATACGATAAGACCCTAAAGGGAAAGAAGGAAACTCAACCCCCATGGTGCTGGACTAAGGTAAAGGCAGGTGTGTGACCAGAGCCAGCCTGGGAGCCCACTGTGTCACCATCCCACCCAAGACGGAAGCCAACACTGAGAAGCACATTTTGCTCATATTCTGGCAGTTGGGAGCAAGCCCCACAAACAAACACCTTCTTTTTTGCATCAGTAATCTTTGCATTAATGATCTGCAGTGTTTCCCATCACAAATTCACTAATGACGAATCCATTCGCTTCAATGTTATCCATGCAGATCTGTCCCTACAGAAGTCCCATAAAGCTGAGGGATGTGGTGGCAGGTCTCCTTGGGGGTCCTCTGGTCCAGCACTCAGCCTGCCCCAGATCTACAGATGGAAAAGCCAAGGTCCAGAGCAGTGACTTCTCAAGGTCACACCGTCAGTCCCTGTCAAGGACAACGCTAAAACACAGGCCTCCTAAACCCCAGATCCGTGCTCCAAGCCAGAACACGGTGACTCTGGTTAGATGGAAAACAGAAATATTTACAAGGTCCTGGGAGGGTCTTATTTCTTGAATGGAAAGTGAAGACCTGACATTTTTTAAGACCGCTGGTCAGCTCCAGACAAGCCGCATTAAATGATGAAGTGGGAACAGGGACTGTGAAAAATCTAAGGGCGGAAAAAAAAATTTTTTTAAGCAAATTGCTGTAGATTTCAAAGCACTTAGAATTATTATTTTCCTTTCATATCCTTGGCTCCTTCTTGGATTCTGGGTCCTGTTCAAATGTTAGTTTTGCTGGAGTGTTTTATTGAGGCCAAATTAACATCCAAACTGGAATTAATGCTCACCTTTGTTCTGCAAACTTAGACTCCCAGATGTCGCTTAGGTGTTGAACACATTTTAACACTCAAGAACATTTCACGCCAGAAAAACACATCAATTTACCAAAAGGCAAGAACCTCAAACTTCTAAACCCTAATCCATATTGGCTGCTAGGAAGGGATTTCCCTCCACCCCTCCCCTCCTCCTCCCTCGCTCTCCGCCTGCCTGGGTATTTCTCGTGCATTGTGTCATCCTGGGACCAGGGGCTGCTGGGGGACTGGAGTCTCTCCTGCAATTCTCAGTTCCTCAAACAGAGTGACCTGCCTTCTGTCAGCCCCAAGGCAGGAGGAGGGAGATAAATCTTGTTCCCTGTGCGTTGTCACGTCTCTGGGCGTGCTGGGGCTTCCACGCGAGGTCTCTGGGCACTGGAGTGCCAAGACTCCACACGGCTGAATACCGGGTTCGATAGTCTTGGCAGAGGCACGGACTTTCCACAGACAAATTAACATTGTTTCATCTCATTTTGACACCATAATGTCTTTTCCATACACCTGCTCTGACATTTTCATGAAATCATTGCCTCCCAATCAACCGAGTGGGGAATTAGCATTGTTCCACCAAACATTCTGAAAAGTGTGGCTTATTTTTCATATCTAAATATCTCGTTCCCATCTGCCTCTTTGGAGAGATAAATTCGAGATCTAACACCCTGCAAATTTAAAAGTCTAAAATATGCATATTTTGCTTTACAATCTCCCTATTTACAGCGCAGACCATGCATAGCTGTAGTCATACATGGGTAAATGGATAACTTTACAGTACATCACACCTAGGACTTTCATGGAAAATGAATGTTCCCATGTTTTGGTGTGTTAAATTAACAAATACTTCTGGATTGACATTCCTGAAGTTTCAAATAATGGTAATTATTATCGTTATGATTAATGTGAATGATATTGTTTTTAAAATGCTTTCATATAGCTGCTACCATTTGTGCCACAATAAACTCCAATAAGATTATTTTATTATTGGCTTAACTCTATAGGCAGAAAACTCCTGCTCAGAGATGTTGCATGTGGTGTTTAATTATTGGGGGAGAAGGGGTACAAGTTCAGACTTTCAAACCCTCCTTTCATGGGGCACACTGGGAGAGAACTGTCTTAGTGACTGCACACCACAACTTCTAATTGCTGCTAAAATAAATTTCTAAATCCTTCAATTTTTTGCTTTATTTTTTAACTAGAGGCCCAATGCATGAAATTTGGGCATTGGGGGGGGGGGGTCCCTCAGACCAGCCTGCACCTCTCCAATCTGGGACCCCGCGGGGGATGTCTGCCTGCTAGTTGGACATCCCTCTCACAATCCGGGACTGCTGGCTCCCAACCGCTTGCCTGCCTGCCTGCCTGATCACCCCCTAACCACTCCCCTGCTGGCCTGGTTGCCCCTAACTGCCCTCCCCTGCAGGCCCAGTCACTCCCACTGCCCTCCCCTGCTGGTCTGGTTGCCCCTAACTGCCCTCCCCTGCAGGCCATCTTGTGGCAGCCATCTTGTGGAGACATGGGGGCAGCCATTTGTGACGATATGGGCATGGCCATCTTGTGACCACATAGGGGTGGCCATCTTGTGCGAGGGTGTGACAGTCAATTTGCATATTACCTCTTTATTATATAGGATGTGTCATTTTGTGATCCAAGACATAGCTCCCCTAAATCATGTTGTGTGGGTGATGGGCAGCTAACTGAATGTTTACAAATGTCGCCATGGAATTGGATGGTGTGGACAGCTCTTTCAATGGAGCCTCACCTGTCATGCCCCTGGGTGTGGTGGGCAGGAAACTTCTATGGCTAGCTGATAAAGAAAAGTGTAAAGGAAACATATAGAAATTGTTCCCATTCGTATTAAAATGGTAGAAATTGTTCTTCAGTTTGCCCAGCAAGGAGTGTTTTCACAAATTTGAAATTAGCATTCCCCTAATTACCTTCCCTTTCTCCTCACCTCCAACACTTCTACTCATCCTGCAAAACCTCAGCCAAATGCCATTTTTCTATTAAGTCTTCCAGATAAAACTAATAATTATTAACCTTTTACACATTCATTTTCAGCAAACACACTGAACTATACACTTGGTCCAAGTCATTGATGTCTGTGTTCATGTCAATTTCCCACTATTTCTACCCCCAACATGAAACCTATGGAATCCTCCAGGGAAGGAACATGGTGTTAATTTTCAAATCTCTCTTTTTTATTGAATGTATTGGGGTTACATTGGTTAATAAAATTATAGAGATTTCAGAAGGACAATTCTATAATACGTAATCTGTATATTGCATTGTATTCACCACCCCAACTCATGTCTCTTTCCATCACCATTTATGCCCCCTTTACCCGCTCCTGCCTATTCTCCTGACTATTGTCTGTCTATGAACTTTTGTTTTTTTTTAATGATTAGTACACAGAAAGCTTATTAAATGAACAAAGTTTATAACAGCCTTCCAAAACAAAACATTAACCTCCCTCCCCCTCGAAATGATCTCCCTCACTATCTACAGGGCAGGTAGAAAAATTATTAAATCAATATATCTCCAAATCGATGCCACAAATATTGATCTCCCCATTCTGTTTAGTGATGCAATGTGTGCACAAACATGCCAGTTAGCGCCATCCTTTTCCTAGTAACTAGTGTCCCAGTGCATGGATTCATGCACATTGAGAGGAAATTAATTAGCAGAAATATTTTTATATCGCTATTCGAATCTTGCTAATGAAAAGAAAATAGGATTCTACCGAGTCTCCTATCTATCTACTCCAGGACTTCTGTGAGGATCAAGTGAGATGAGGCATGGGAAAATGCTTCACAAACATTTGGTTAAAGTGTAAAATGTTTGCACCTGGCTATAAAGCAAGTTGGGTTCCTAGGCTGAAGAAACTCCAAGGATGCTAGTCACTAGGGAGAGGAAGCCGGGCGTTGCTACGTGATGTCATCACCCGGCTCCCACAGCCACCGTATGCTAGGCTGGGCTGTGGGCTGCATTTTGTGCCATGGGGTCTTGGCAGCGTTGGCTGTGATTTGTTGGGGTGTCGCTCCCAGGTGGTGGTGGGGCCTGTGTCCCACTTGGGGGAAGTCTAGTGTTGGTTTGTCGGCGCCAGGTCTGAGGTGCTGTTTATTTTCAAATGGCCAGTGCACGTCATGGCAGCTCCTGCCTTGAGCATTTGCCACCTGATAGTCAGTGCGCATCATAGCTACCAGTTGGACAGACGGACACTTAGCCTTTTATATATATAGATGATCATGTTTATGCAATTTAGAAAATATTTTTAAATATTTACATATTTTGAACACAAGTTCCTGTGGATGCACCTGCAGTTTAAATAGAAAAGTTTCTATAAAAATCCAGAAGCAAGAGGTGAAGTCACTTCAAAGAACTTTCCAACTTTATCTTCTTCTCTTAGCCTGAGTTTAACGTATTAAGTAAAAAGGTGTGTGGGGAATGTTACTTCACTATGGGTAACCCCATTCAAGTCCATTTGCTCTACTGAGCTGTTAATTCATCACACCGCTGCTCATTCTAAAGGGGGTAAGCTTGATAGAATTGATGATATTTTTGTGGTAATTGTCTATGGTTTAGCCTTCTCAGAGTTTGCCACAAAGAGCAAAAGCCTTAAGAAAGGATATTTTTCCTTTAGGTGCTACATTTTTTAACCGTGGATATTAAAAATGGAGTATTTAAGACACCCAGTATCATGAGTCATGCTACCTAATGCCAGTGAGATTATTCGTGTGGGCAATGGGTCTGGGGTTCCAGAAAGCACTAGGGACCTTCTGCAGCACCTGCATTTTCATGGGCACATGACTGAGAAGGTTGATCTTTAGCCTAGTGACCTCGGTGTTGAATTGTCAGTAAAAGTCCCATTCAGGCCCCGTCCCCCCAGGGCCTGGTGAGGATGGGACGTTCCCAATCTCGGGCTCCACAGGGACTGGCTATGCTCCGATGTCACAGGAAGGAGAGCAGGGTCTCCAATGTACACGCAAAGCAGAATGGTCCTGTGCCCCCAGCTCTCCATGGCTCCTAGCACCAGAGAAGCCTCTTTCGATGTCCATTGCCTTTTGTTAGAAAGCTGAGGGCCAGGTTCTCGGGAAGTAAACCTACTCAAGGTAGAAAGAGCCAGCCTCGTCTTCACCCCTGTGCATGCTGGGATAGGGCTGTGAGCACTTGGGCGTGATCCCAGTCCCGTACAGTCACAGAGCCAGATCCTGAGGAGTAGGAGCATCAGTGGACTAACAGGTCCCGGATAACAGACAAAACCTCAACCTCAGTTCCAGTTCATAGCAGAGCTGTGGCCATTAGGCCTTTTGCCTCCACTCGGGTTCCCGTTTACATGGGCCTGAGCTATCGTTTAGGTTTTTAAATTCCAAAGCGTTGGCAGGAGATGACGTTTGGCTTTTCAGCAATGTGCACTCCTCTGTGTGTGCCCATAAAACATTACATGAGAAATACATGTGTAGAGAAAGGCCAAGTTAGAAGCTGAAAACTAAATGTCGTGGGCTGACATTCCCAATGCCTTCTTCAATAGGTTGTTACATTTAAGAGCCTCAGTTCTTCTCCTTACATGCCCCCAACACATGCAAACCCAACCCCCATCCATGGCACAGGGCTGGGTTTCATTAGTAAGCATTTCATTAAAAATAATAATAACAATAATAATAATAATGGGCTGAGTTGTAGATGGTCTTAATCACCATCATTCCTCCTGTTTGTAGCAGGAAGTGTGTCTCATCCATTTTGGTCTGGCTTGTCTGTGACCGATTTCCCTTCAGGATTCTGGAGAGAACGCATGTGCCCTTCCCTCCCTTTATCCGAAATCTCATCAGTATATTTATTGGGAATTCCAAGCATTACATAGGCTCAACGCAATATAAATATTGGAGTCATGGGATTTGTTCTGAATTCATCCTAAACTGAGGCAACGTTTATTTCTTAGGATCCCTCCCAGACCACAGCTTCCTCCCAGGTATCCATGGTGAAACCAGCGATGTACACAGCTGACATCCCCCTTCTGGTCTGGCTGTTTCATGAGCTGAAAGCTGGTAGGGATCAGGGGCTCCTGAAGATGAAACGAGAAAGTCAAGGATGACAGTGCTGTCCACAGCTGCGGCTCCTCCATCCTAGGAACTAATGGCATGAGGAGGCCGCACTGGAATGACTGCTTTGAAAATTGGCACTCGTCCGTTATTCAGATTCTTTGTTTATCATTGTTGTTCAGCCAAGAGCCGAGGTGTGTAGGGAACTAGAAAAAGCAAGAGAGAGGGGTGGAGGGAAGACCCTAAATGTAGACAGGTTTGCAGGGTGACATCTTGGAACCATAGGAGGTAAACATGGTCTAAATCCCCTGCGTTGGGAAGATTAGTGCTCGGGGTTCTGTAAGCTAAATGCACACCGCTGAAATTTGATTGAAAACTTTGCAATGTGGAGACCGAAAATCACTAGGAAGGAGGCAGGCAGTGTTAATCTCCTGTTGGATGACAATTCCAGATGGACTGATAGAGATGCCTGCCTCCTGATAGACCAGTCAATACTGTAGATGGCAGATACGCGCAGGAAACAGACCCCGGGGAAGGGTGGGGGTGGGGATCAGGCTCAGCTCTCAGCTCCTTGTTAGGTCAGGTGAGACCTGTTAGGCCAGGTGAGACCTGTGCTTTGTTGTATCATGTTATCACACTACAGACCTGAAAACCTCCACATCCTTCCGGGACACCAATCAGACTGTGTGGACACGCATTTCTTCCACATGTCATTTGTCCACGACAGAGGACACCTGTCAGTCTGTCCTGAAAATGAGTGGTCTTTGAAACAAATCTCTCTACCTCAAGAAAAGCCAGATTTTCAGACACAGAATTTTCTAGTTACTCTGTGCCTAAAATTCTCTTTTTTTTGTTTTGTTTTTAGTGCTTGGGCAAGAAGATATAAGAAGTCACAAAAAACAAACAAAGAAATCACTGGGTTTAGCCAAAGGGACGGCATACACACATCTGCAGCGAGTAAAACAGGACAGGAGGGAGCCAGTGTTTCTCCAAGGTGAGCAGGCGGGCACAGGAGTGGGAGCCCCATCACAGCCCGTGGCCCAAACCCCCACACGGACGCGCTGGCTGCTGGCGGGGCATCCACTGCACCACGTGTTTGGAGGGAATTGGGGAGGAGTCTTTGAACATGGTTGTCTTCATAGATTTTATTTATTAAATAACTCGTGAGGCTTTTCTTCTGGAAAATTTTCCAGCAGAAGGAAAGCCAAGAGGGAAGAACGTTTACAGCAAGAAGAGTCCCTGAACCAGCATCGCTCTGGGTTCTTTATCAGGTGAAGCTGTTGCACCACCGTTTCTACTGGAAATGATTCCTTTCACTTCCATCTGTAGGTATGTCCCCCCTACATGTCAGTG